>NC_057795.1:2650147-2724037 GCF_018294505.1 Triticum aestivum
TAATCATAATCATAGTTCATGACTTCATGAGCTCGGTCGTCGAGATCGAATATCTTATCAACACCCTCCCCGGTATTGTTCAGATATTGGGAGCCGTCATGTCCTTCATTCAGATCATCTGGCCTGTTAGGGCTGCGTAT
This sequence comes from Triticum aestivum, assembly GCF_018294505.1. Lineage (NCBI taxonomy): Eukaryota > Viridiplantae > Streptophyta > Magnoliopsida > Poales > Poaceae > Triticum > Triticum aestivum. The sequence continues at coordinate 2,650,288 of NC_057795.1, forward strand.
GATCTCGAACATGGCCTCTTCTCCCTCTCTGCCGGTATTGCCCGCCATAGCTTTTAACTAATCCAGAAGAAATATAAAACAATTTAGTATTCAAATTACAATGCATGGATGCAATCAATTGTTGGAAATATGCCCTAGAGGCAATAATAAATTGGTTATTATTATATTTCCCTGTTCATGATAATTGTTTATTATCCATGCTAGAATTATATTGATAGGAAACTCAGATACATGTGTGGATACATAGACAAACACCATGTCCCTAGTAAGCCTCTAGTTGACTAGCTCGTTGATCAACAGATGGTCACGGTTTCCTGACCATGGACATTGGATGTCATTGATAACGGGATCACATCATTAGGAGAATGATGTGATGGACAAGACCCAATCCTAAGCCTAGCACAAGATCGTGTAGTTCGTATTCTAAAGCTTTTCTAATGTCAAGTATCATTTCCTTAGACCATGAGATTGTGCAACTCTCGGATACCGTAGGAATGCTTTGGGTGTGCCAAACGTCACAACGTAACTGGGTGGCTATAAAGGTGCACTACTGGTATCTCCGAAAGTGTCTGTTGGGTTGGCACGAATCGAGACTGGGATTTTTGTCACTCCGTATGACGGAGAGGTATCTCTGGGCCCACTCGGTAATGCATCATCATAATGAGCTCAGTGTGACTAAGTAGTTAGTCACGGGATCATGCATTACGGAACGAGTAAAGTGACTTGCCGGTAACGAGATTGAACGAGGTATTGGGATACCGACGATAGAATCTCGGGCAAGTAACGTACCGATTGACAAAGGGAATTGTATACGGGATTGCTTGAATCCTTAACATCGTGGTTCATCCGATGAGATCATCGTGGAACATGTGGGAGCCAACATGGGTATCCAGATCCCGCTGTTGGTTATTGGCCGGAAAGTTGTCTCGGTCATGTCTGCATGGTTCCCGAACCCGTAGGATGACACACCGGAGGATGGCCTCGGCGCCCCAGCCGACGCAGAGCCCGCACCGGCACCCGCGCCCGCTCCGGCCACTGCCCTTGTTGTCTCACTTCATGCGCTGGCCGGCATTCGTGATGAACGGACGATGCTCTTACTGGTCACGATCCAGGGCGAGCGCCTGGTGGCCCTCCTGGACATAGGTTCCACACATAATTTCCTGCCAGAGGCCACCATGTAGCGCCTCGCGTTACAACCGACAGGCGGGGAGCAGCTGCGGGTCACCGTCGCTAATGGCGACCGTGTACGCTGACATGGGCTTGCCCGTGACGTGCTTATCACGATCGGCGACGAGCACTTCACCATCACCTGCGCCGACATTGATTTGGGCTGTTTCGACTTCATCCTCGGCGACGACTTCTTGCGGAGTCTCGGTCCCATCCTTTGGGAGTTCGACGCCCTGACGATGACCTTCTGGCGTCTCGGTCGCCGCGTCCACTGGGAGGGCATTGGAGGCACCCCGGCGACACCCCCGCTCCAGCTGGCGGCGGCCACCACCGAGGCCGCGCATCCACTGTTGGCCAACCTCCTGCAGCAGCACCGTGATCTCTTTGAGGAGCCGCAGGGCCTTCCGCCGGCCCGGATCTATGACCACCGTATTCACCTCCTTCTGGGATCGGCTCCTGTGGCCGTACGGCCCTACCGGTATCCTCAGCTGCAGAAGGACGAGTTGGAGCGACAGTGTGCGCTCATGCTTGCCACGGGCATCATCCATATCTCCACATCGTCGTTCATGACGCTGGTCCTCCTCGTTCGCAAGTCGGACAGCACGTGGCATTTCTGCATCGACTACCGCGCCCTTAACGCACTCACGCTGAAGGACAAGTTTCCTATCCCGGTGGTCGATGAGCTTCTCGACGAGCTGCACGGGGCGCGCTTCTTCACCAAGCTGGATCTCTGGTCGGGGTATCATCAGGTGCGCATGCACCCGGACGACATCGCCAAGACGGCGTTTCGGACTCACCACGGACACTTTGAGTTTTTGGTGATGTCGTTTGGCCTCTCCAACGCCCCGGCGACCTTTCAGGCCTTGATGAACGATGTCCTCCGACCCTAATTACGGCGGTTTGTGCTCGTTTTCTCTGATGACATTCTTATCTACAACGCTTCTTGGGCAGAGCACCTCCAGCATGTGGCCATCATCTTCAACGAGCTTTGGGCGCATCATCTTCATCTTATGCGCTCGAAGTGCTCGTTCGGGACGCCTTCTGTCGCTTACCTCGGCCACGTCATCTCGGCCGAGGGGGTGGCCCTGCTCACGCGCCTTCTCCATCGCGACGCCTTTTCTTGGGATGAGGAGGCCACTATAGCGTTCGAGGCCCTCAAGGGGGCCCTCACGACGGGTCCCGTCCTGCAAATGCCGGATTTCGACCTTCCGTTCACCGTCGACTGCGTCGCCTCCGGTGCGGGGTTTGGTGCGGTCCTTCATCAGGGCGATGGACCCCTCGCCTTCTTCAGCCGGCCCTTTGCCGCCCGCCATCTTAAGCTGGTGGCTTATGAACACGATCTCATTGGGTTGGTGCAGGCAGTGCGACATTGGCGGCCCTATCTTTGGGGTCGCTCCTTCCGGATCCGCACAGACCATTACAACCTCAAATTCATGCTGGATCAGAGGCTCTCGACCGTGCCACAGCACCAGTGGATCAGTAAACTCTTCGGGTTTGACTTCACCGTCGAGTACCGGCCCGGTCGCCTTAACACCGTCGCCGATGCCCTGTCGCGGCGTGACGCCGATGTGGACGACGGTGCGGCTGAGGGGGCGACCTTCTGCATCATCACCGGGCCCTCCTTCGCTCTCTACGCCAACATCCGGCGGGCGACCACAACTGTGGCTGACTCTCTCCTCCTTCAGCAGCAGCTGCCAGCGGGGGCAGCTGGAGGAGCCGTGGCGACTCGCCGACGGCCTGCTCCACCATGGGCGCCGGGTCTTCGTTCCGGCGCACGATGATCTTCGTCATCAGGTGCTGCGTCTCGCCCACTCGGCGGGCCATGAGGGTGTGCAGAAGACACTCCATTGTCTCCGCGCTGACTTCTACATTCCAGGTGATCGTGCCCTGCTCCATGACTGGGTACGGTCTTGTGTGACGTGCCAGTGCAACAAAACGGAGACCCTACGGCCGGCTGGCATGCTTCAGCCTTTGGAGGTGCCGTCCCAGGTCTGGGCAGACATCTCCATGGACTTCATCGAGGGCCTCCCTAAGGTGGGCGGCAAGTCCGTCATTCTCACGGTGGTCGACCGCTTCTCCAAATATGCTCACTTCATCGCGCTCGGCCATCCCTACACCGCGGCGTCGGTCGCTCGGGCCTTCTTCGATGGCATTGTCCGTCTCCACGGGTTCCCTTCTACGATCGTCAGTGATCGGGACCCTGTGTTCACGGGACATGTGTGGTGCGACCTCTTCCGGCTGTCGGGCGTTAAGCTCCGCCTGAGCACCGCCTTCCACCCTCAGACGGACGGCCAGTCCGAGATTGTTAACAAGGTGATTGCCATATATTTGCGTTGTGTTATAGGTGATCAACCTCGCGCATGGGTGGACTGGCTTTCGTGGGTGGAGTACTGCTACAACACCTCTTATCACTCCGCCCTCCATGCTACGCCTTTTGAGGTGGTTTATGGCCGGCCACCCCCGCTGATTCTTCCGGTTGATCCGACCTTGGCGCGGACCGAGGCGGCCGGTGCTCTTCTGAGGACCCGTGATGAGATGTTGGCAGAAGTCCGGCAATGCCTCCTTCAGGCTCAGCAGTTGGCTAAACACTACTATGACGGCCACCATCGCGAGGCGGAGTTCGCGGTGGGTGACTGGGTCTGGCTGCGTCTACTTCATCGCTCTACGCAGTCCTTTGGACCCTCGCGCGAAGAGGAAGCTGGGTCCTCGCTATGCCGGTCCCTTTGCTATCCTGGAACGCATTGGGCAGGTGACTTACCGTCTTCAGGTTCTAGCGGGCGCGCGGATCCATGATGTCTTCCATGTGGGGCTGCTTAAGCCCTTCCGCGGAGAGCCACCCGCAGCTCCGCTAGCGCTACCGCCAATCACGGACGGACGTCTACTTCCTGAGCCGGAGAAGGCGTTGAAGGCTCAGCTGCGTCGCGGCTCTTGGTACGTGTTGATTCAGTGGGCTGGACTGCCAGAGGAGGACGCTACTTGGTAGCAGCGCGAGGAGTTCCGCCAGCACTACCCCGACTTTCAGCTCGAGGACGAGCTGTTTGCGTAGGCGTGGAGACATGTTATGACCGGCCGGTCCTACAGCCGCAGGAGGCCCACCGGGCAATCTTAGCCCGCAAGTTATCTTATTTTTTATTTCGCATCGTGGTTATATATACAACTTGTAAGACTATTTTGAGATTCAAGCAATAAGAAGAATTCTATTGCCCGACTCCCAGAGGAGCCGGAACCCTAAAACCCTAGCCGCCTCCTTCCCTCGCCGCTGCCACACGCGCCAGGACGGCGCCACGCCACCGACCGCCGCGCTCAAGCCCGCGCCCTCCTCCCTCCTTCCCCTACAGCCTACGGCCTAGACCGGGCAGAACCCTAGCTCCTAACACCCTCCGCCAGCCAGTGCTGCTCGAGGAGGATAAGTATGTACCACTGCTCCTCCTGCGCCTGCCGGAACAATGACATGGGCACGGGCGTCGGCTGCTCCTCAGCCATGGTGGCGTTAAAGTGCCCCTGCGCCTACTCCATCATCAAGCCGGCATGCACCGGCGCAGAATCCGGCGCGGAGTCATTGTCGGAGCTAGTCTAGGTCGTCATCAGAGACGTCAAGAGAGCTGGCCGGCATGCCAACCTCTATCCTCCTGGCATGACGGCTCTGCCAAGTGGTTGCAAGGGTGGCACCTCATGCTTCATCTCCGTCCACATGCTCTCCCATAGAGCGTTCCCGCTCGCCGTCATGGCGGACATGGTGCACGGGAGGAAGATGTAGAGCGGGTGGGTTGTGGCGTGTTCTCGCCGAGTGTGGCTTCCTTTAAACAGTGGATGCCGGTGAAGCCAAGCGTCCAAGTGCGTCAATGCACGGGCACCGGAGTCAGTTTCTCGGCCGGCGAGCGTGACTATTGGTGGCAGACGGAGGGACGGGCATTAACGGACATGGTAGATATCCATTCATGTCCCGTCCAGTAAACGTGTCTCCCGCATTGAATAGGCGCGGACACCGGTGACGGGGTGCGGACGGCGCCCTCGAGCCGGCGAGCCACTTCAATGTCGGCACCAGCTAGAGGTCACGTCCTCTCTGGTCCGATGTCAATGGGGAGCGGCCGCTCTACAGCGACATGAACGCGGGCAACTGGTTTCGGGTGGGAACACACGCAGGCAAGGGAGGGTTTTAGGGTGAGAAAGGGTTGTCAGAACTCAGAAGCGGGCATGACAATGGTCCAGATGTCCGGAAAGCTTCCTCCTAGTTTGTTTTTGGGTTGCAAAAAATGCGTCCGAAACGGTCGGTGGATCGATATAGGCCCGTGTTGGATAGCAAAACATGTCTGGACCGCGTGGTCCGGACGATTATGGACGGGTTAAGGGTAGGCGTTGGAGATGCCCTAATATCACTATTTGTTGAGGAGGGTTGGTTTGATCTAGAAACATAGTTGGCTTGCCAGATATTTCCTTTTGCCAAATGTCGTCAGAGTGTCGATGTTAGCTATAAGGAAATTTGTTACGGTCCGTTCGTCGCGGTGGTATTTGGAACCATGCTCAACGTGCACATCCGTTGTTTTTGTAGGATGGTGTAGCTAAGGAGATCGGATGCACGTGGTGGCCAAGAGGGAGGGAGCAAATTTATTTTTTTCACATTTATAGCTATGTGAATAAATATTGTGCCCGGTGCATTTGAACAAAATAGAACGCATTTGAACAAAACAGAACAGATTGACTTTGAACTGTTGCCCATAGCAACAAAATAAGACAACAAATGCACGCACACACACTTCATTGTCGCCGGTAGCAACGCACGAGCATTTTACTAGTATTCATTAATGAGTAATATTTCGGGAAGGAGCGACGATTAAATACTCAATGCAACACCATTATTATTGCGTGCAAATAACATCTCACAGTGACATTATTATTGTGCGTCTTGTATTTGAAAGGGAGTAGCAAAACTCAATCAATCAGAGACGCTGCCCCCTTGCGATGCATTATAGTTGTGGCTTGTGCATCCTCATTGATCGAGATTTCATGTTATGGAGGAGAGACGCTGTATGAGCACGTTGAACACAGCGTCCCTGTCCATCATGTTGACCCTGACGCACCTGGCGTCTCCTCCGAACTGCTCCCCGCCCCGCGCCACGATGCCGTGCCCGCGCAGGAACTCGGCGCAGTCCTCCACGCCATCCTTGTAACAGCGCAGCCACGCGAAGGCTGAGAATGCATGAGAATTCAGATCAAGTTGGAGCAATGACGGAATTATATTGGCATGTAGTGCTACTAGCGTACCGGGGTACGCTGCCACGGTTTGCTTGGTGAAGTTGCAGTAGCCCGTGATCTCATCTGGGAGGCTGAAGGTGCCCGTTGCCGCCACGGCGGCGTGCAGGGCCCGCCAGCGCTCCCCCGTCCGGCGTCGCGCAAAGTCGAAGAGGCGGAGCTGCGTGCCGTCCCCGGGGCCAGGTTCGTAGGCGTCGGAGACGACGCCGAGGATCTTTGCGGCACGGAGCTGCGAGTCCTTGGACACGCCGATGGTGCTCCCATACACGAAGTAGACCATCTTCTTGGCCACATCGCTGTCCTTGACCAGCGCCCACCCGAGCCTGGTGCCGCCGTGGCCGCTGAGCTTGGACATGGTGAAGAGCATGATGTCGTGCGCGGCGGGGCTGGTGATGGGCGTGTACTGAGGCCAGTAATACACCAGGTCGTGGATCGCCTTGCCCTTGCCGGAGTCGGAGCTTAGGACGGCCTCGCGGATGGCGCCGTCGGGGTTGTTGGGCGAGACGACCAGCTCGATGTTCTCGCCGCCGTGGTCGCCGTGGAAGGCGTTGGCGTCCCCCGCCCACCGGTAGTAGCCCGAGAGCAGGAGGTCCGTCTGCACGGGTACATCTACCACGTACGTCGTCCAAGATCACACCCAGCAGGGCATGTCAATCACCCACGACCACGACTCACGAAATAATAATCTAACTGTCTGTATTTTCTTGCTCGATCGACCTATTCTTTTCTTACCGAGTAGTAGGGCGCCGGAGAGACGACGCCGACGGGCCGGTCGGTGCTGGTGGGGGCTAGGGCGTACATGGCAGCCTGGAAGAGCTGGGTGGTGCCAGTGCCGACCACGAGGTGGTAGCCGTCGGCCATTGCGTTGCCGACGAGGCGGTGGACGCGGCGCACCTCGCGCTCCAACTCAGGCTCCAGGTACCAGCAGAGGCCCCCTGCGTTGGAGAAGTAGCTCATCCCCCACCACCCGGGGATCACCGCCGCCGCCCGCTCCCCAGCCTCCCTCCAGAACGCCTCGTACATGGTAGGGTCGCCGCTGCACAAATGACACGCAAGGCAAAGCAGACGTGTTACATCAATTCTAGTTCTGCAATACTAATAATCACCAATTGTATTGTTTTATGAAAGGAACACGCACAACTCGAGGTTGATGACAGCGTCCGGCGAGAGAGCATCCCCCTTTGCATCTGGTCTACCTCTTGTGACAGAGCTTTTGTCACAGCGTCGCCGGTTTATGTGGTACTGGCAGAGGAGAAACACGAGGTAGGCGAGGTTGGAGACCACCAACGTCCAAACCGCAACCCCACCACCGCTCGGCGCCGGCCGTCCCAACTCCTTGCCGCCGCCGTCCATTCCGCCCCGTGCAGGAAACACCTTGCTTCTCACCCCACGCGTCACCCTTCTTCTAACCTACGTAGTGTCCTGCTATTAGTAGAATTTGTAATCTACATAGTAGGCTCCTAGGTGCTATATATAGACACACACACACACAATCATACACCCATTTAGAGCAAGTATAATAAGCTCATAAACTCGTAAATCAGTTAGAGGAGTAATGTTTTTGCTCCTCGGCTGAAAAGTCGCCCCATGGCGCCTAAAGATACTCTCCCGCCCACGCGGCGCCACACTTCCCGTAGCCGACTCCCCCACGTACCACCAATGACAGCTGCTCCGGCTGGAACAACTAGGCAAGAACCTTCCGCTGCCCGCACCAAAAATAAAGTTGGAGACAAAACATGTTGCCCGGTCCACCACACTAGTAACTACCACCGGTAGCAAGGTCGGAGGGGTGGCCAATGCATCTCCGACGATGTCAGGCCGCCCTGCCACTGCTTCTGTCGGCGGCAAGTGTGCTAGCAAGCCGACGGCCGATGAGTCGGCCCTCGCCGAGGAAGCGAGGAAGAAGAAGAGAGAAACAAAGCCACTCCGGCACCTCATCCCCATCTGGCTGCTCATTGGGCGTCTCGGGCTGCCCCTACATCCAGTGCTCCGTCTTGTCGTTGTTGTTGTCATGGTGCAGAGATGAACATAGCCAAACACTTAGCGTCTTTGGAGGCATCACATGCGCTTGGGATTGAAGATCTGAATTAGTATTCGGTGTTTGATCATCATGTAGCTGAATGGGAGGACAAAGAGGAGGCCGAGACCCGGGTGGTGGCCGAGGAGGTAGAACTTGAGGAGAAGGCAGAAGAGGAGGAGGTTAAAGATCCCATGGAGACCGGGACCCAACCAAGCACGAGGCAACCAAGCATAAGGACTCACAACTACAACCAAGTTGAAGATATTGGTTTGTGCTATGCTTGGAAGAACATCTCCACGGGTGCAATGGTTGGAAGTAATCAAAGGACCGTTTGGGGGATAAATGCGGAGTACTACAACAATTCTATGGATGTGACACCAAGATGCACCCAAGGCTCTCTTGTGCATCGTTAGGGCACCATCCAAGAGCAATGCAACCGATCGTCCGTTTGCATTGTTCAAGTGAATCATTCACCACCTAACAGTGGGCCGGTCACGAAGTTTGTCCCTATCATTTGAGATCTCTTCAAACAAAGAAACCAGAAATTCGGCCACGATCCATTTACCAAAGAGATCAAGCTTCAACATATCCATTCAGGACGATGATAGGAGGATGAAGATGCCAATAAGAGTACCGTTGGCAAAAAATATTGCAAAAGAGAGAAAGAGGAGAGGAGCATTCGGTGGCACATACCAAGATCAACTTGCGGCCATGATTGAGGCCGAGAAGGTTTTGACGGCCAAGCGCAGGGATGAGAAGACATTGAGATGGAATGAGCTCAAGATGTTGGAGGACGAGAACTGTAAATCCAAGTTAGCGACCGAAGATAGGAAGTTGAAGGAGGATGAGCGTAGTCTTGCACTCGAGGAGGAAAGGCTTTAAAATGCAAATAAACCAAAGACCATGCTATCATGTTCATGAAATTAACCACAATGGATGATACCGTAAAAAAGTTTGGGGAGCTCACTCATGGCGAGATCTTGACCCAAAGGGAGGTCCCTCTTCGTAATGGTGGTGGTAGTGGTGGCCGATAGGATGGTGGCCTAGAGGATGGTGGTGGTGGTCGACGAGAGGATGGTGGTGGTGATGATGGTGATGATGGGGGTGGCCATGTGTATGGCGGTGCCACTCTCCTGCTCGCCAAGACTCCATCTTGGCCGAGCCACCACAATTCTGCTGCCACCAACATTCCGTGGGCTCGAGTCGCCGCCTCCAGACGGCGCTGCCACCTCCAAAGCTCAACAACGCCAGCTCTGTCCAGGACCGCCGTCGCACGAATCCTCCAGTCGCACAACGGCAGCCAGCCCCCGCAACTGGCCGACGCGGAATAGGCCAGATCGAGCCCCGGCGCAAAGAGCGTCGTGCCGCCACTGTCCCACGCACTCCGCCGTGACGCGACATCACCGGCCAGCAGGCCGTGCCGCCCCGCACCGCCACCGCCTGCGCGCCACCCGCCGCGCTAGGGCACCGAGATCCGCCGATGTGCCCGAAGAGGAACCCCCGCGGCCCCTGATACAGGTGAGGGCGAAGAGATCCCGCCGTCGTCAGCACCGCTCGGGCTTTGCCTGGCGGCGCCCGCTGACGGCGGCGGGGGGAGGGGAAGAGGGTGGGGGCTAGGTCTGGCGGCGGCTAGGATTCGGCACCCGGGTCGCCCGGGCAATTCATAATTGACAATCAGGTGCAATTTTTTTATTTATCACCACCAAAATGGCGTCGGCAACCACCTGGCCGGCCCAACATGCCCTCTTCTTCGAGGATGCAGATGTCTGTTGGGAATAAGCCGTGGCGGAGCACGGTATGGCTGGTGTCAAGTGCGCCAGGTCGGGTTCTTGGCAGTGCGATCGGCGTCGGTGCGTGCAGCTGGTCGGGTCTATGGGCTGGGTCACGGCGGTGGCTGTACGTATGTGAGTATGAGTGAAGTGCGTGTGTGCGCATGTGTGTATGGCCGCAGCGTGCGCGTTGGAGGGCGTTGTGTGCGGACGAAGCGTTCGGATCAAGCACCGTGCATGTAGTTAGCTAGTAAGTAGTTAGTTCGTGGGTTTGTTAGGTGGACGCAGTGTTTTAAATAGCAGGCCATGCTAAATAATGACGGACCTTCAAATCAGCAATAGCCGAGCTATAGAGAGCTATTTTGTATATAAGATCATTTAGGGCATCTTCAATAGTTGTAAGATAGTTGTTGGTAGACTTTGCCATATAGGGTTTTTGATGATGTGTCATGCAATAAATGAGGGAAGAGAAGAAAGTTGTATGTACATGAACCAACATCCCTTGCACAAGCTCCGATGTAGAATGATATCTCACATCCGAACACCTTATTTATTGCCTCACATCCTATTGGGCAAACTAGATACAATCCATTGAAGTTGTTGTATGTTAAGGTGTTGGTTGATGACATGACATATTTTACCAACAAGCTAACATACAAACTATTGAAGATGTTCTTAGCAACATCCTGCTGAAAAGGCTATAGCGGGCTACAACAAAGCTATAGCCGGCTATTTAAAGCTATGGCTGGACGCCAAGGTCGTGTGGCTCATGCGGTTAGTGGCCAGCATGGTGCAGCGGCTATGCATGCGTGCCTGAGGCTAAGGCTACTTAAAGATTTGTAAGCTGGCAGTCAAAAGGAGGTGCAAGCGCTTGTGCTCCGGGGGCATTAGTTGCCAGAAAACTATCTTCTTGTGTTCTTTCGTCCAGCTCCGAGAGAGAGAGAGCAAGTTTAGGGTCAGCTCCTACAATGACAGTGTCGCGGCGGGTGCTCGTGCTCGTCCGCCTCTCACCGGCCTCCCTCGCCGTCCTTGGTGCCCGCTTTCACCTCCTCGACCTCCACGCCTCGCCGCTACCCATGGACGCATTCCTCGCGGCCGCAGCTGCCGACAACGACGACCCACCGCGTGCTGCCCTTATCCCTGGCCATGGGAGCGTCTGCGTCGACGCGGCGTTCCTCGACGCCGTCCCGTCGCTGCGCTGCGTCCTGTTCAACAGTGCAGGGTTGGACCACGTTGACCTCCTCGAATGCGAGCGCCGCGGGGTCGGCGTGGCCAACGCCACAGGGGTCTACTCGGCCGACGTCGCTGACTACGCCGTAGGCCTCCTGATCGATGTGCTCCCGCGCGTGTCTGCGTCCGACAGGCACGTCCGGCGCGGACACTGGCCGGAGCGCGGCGGCCACGGGTTCACGCTCGGCAGGAAGCGCGTGGGCATCATCGGGCTTGGCAGCATCGGGTCGGCGATCGCCACGAGGTTGGAGGCGTTCAACTGCGCCGTCTCCTACCACTCACGCCGCCAGAAAAGCAATGTCCCCTACTGCTACTACCCGACCGCCCGCGACCTTGCTGAGTGCTCCGACGTGCTCGTCGTCACGTGCCCTTTGACCGCCGAGACCCGACACATCGTCGACAGGCGTGTGCTGGACGCCCTGGGGAGCGGCGGCGTCGTGGTTAACGTGGCGCGCGGCGCGAACGTCGACGAGGTGGAGCTCGTGAGGGCGCTCGCGGAGGGAAGGATCACCGGCGCCGGGCTTGACGTGTTCGAGCACGAGCCCGACGTTCCGCCCGAGCTGCTGGCCATGGAAAACGTGGTGCTGACACACCACCAGGCCGCCTTCACCCCGGAGTCCGTGGCAGACCTGGACCGCCTCTTCGTGGACAACCTCGAGGCCTTCTTCCGAGGCTCGCCGTTGCTTACGCCCGTCGTCGTCTACGACTGAGCGGCTGCGCGATCGATCGCGAGTAAACAAGACATGATTGTGGTTAGATCGTCGAAAATAAAATGGACGTTGATTCTTGCGCGGCGCTGTTCTTTCAGAAAGATTAACGTTACTCTTTCCAAAGCAGCAGCCAGGTAGCATGTGTGCTTGATCTCGTCCCGGTACCGTGTGGACCTCCCGACGGCGCCGAGCTCATTGGCGTGGGCATCACTCTGCGTCCGAATGCTTACTTTCTCCAGATCCAATGCAATACGCTGATCGATGTCACATGTATTATAACCGAGCTCGAGGGGCATTTTCGGGAGAAAAAATATTTTGAACTGATTAGATTCCCCTTACAAATATTTTAAAGGTATTCTTGATACGAATTTAAAAAAGCCCAGTTAGTCTCATCCGTTAGATCACCCATATAATACACATGCTCTGGTGTATTATAATGGATCATAAAATATCTCATTATTAGTCACTCCCTCGGTCGCATAATATTATGGGACGGAGGGGAAGAAAATATACCCAATTTTGATTCAAGAGACACAATATTATGCATCAGTGGTGGCTGCACCCATGAACTCCTCATCGGCGACAAGCCTAGCGAGCGCCTGTGGGGCTAGGCACACCTCCAGAGCAATGCTCCCTCCACAGCCTCGGCCCTTGTACACCGTCGCCTTGCCATCTATCTTGTTCCCCGCGCCGCTCCAAACAGTCACCGGCGCGCCCCATCCGAAGTCGTTCCCATACACGTCGAACCGCGGCGAGCTCAGGCAGGCGCATGAACCTAGGCTCTTGGGGCCAGGATGCTAGCTTGTCGCTCGCGTAGGCCGTGTCGAACGACGCCACGGCCTCGTTGAGGAGCCATGCGGCCCAGCCAAGGCCCTTGTCTAGGATATCACGGGCTGTACACTTGGCAGTGCCGTGCTCCACTGTATTGCCCGCATAGGACGCTGGTATGCCGCCAACGCGGCCAAGGCATCCCACAAGCACAGTGTACGTTGTCTCCTGGTCCGGCGCAAGTCGGCGGGCTCGACACACGGCACGCCACAGGTGCGCCAGCAGGGCCTGCAGCGAGGAGATGGTGCTAGTGATGCCGTAGCCGGACATCTCATCGTTCGCCTTCGTCTTGAGATTCTTTACACTTGCCGCCGAGAAATGGAGGAAGCATTCCTGCACAGAAGGGAACAAATGTACACGCTGGCCCACGACATCCTCCAGCTTGCCGAAGGGCAGAGGGACGGGGACGGTGAAGCTGCCTAGGAAACTTCTGTCGAACACCGGCAACGGTGTCGAGATCATAACATCGTCGTTCCCACCGGCACGGCTTAGTTCGGACCAGGTGTTGAAGAATTGCCAGAATGTCATACCGTCCGCGACGCTGTGGTTCATCGAAACGGCGATGAAGACGCTGTCGGCGAGCTCAGTGACCTGTGCGGCCAGGAGCGGGAGCGACCCCTCAATGGCGTCCGCACCCAGCAGCCCGTCGAGCGGGAAGAAGGACCACACCACCCGCGGAACCAAGAGCGAGGCGGTGATGTCGGCGACGGTGACGCTGGGAGCCACGGCGTGGATGAACTCGGCGCCCTCGCCGCCGCAGCGGAGCGAAATGGTGAGGCTCTGGCACTGAGGCGACGCTCCGTCATTGCTAGCCGGCACGACGGCGGCGTCGAGGCGCCCGGCGTATGGGTAGAAGCGGCCAAGGGCGCGCCCAAAGGAAGAAGCTAGACGCTCGACGTCGACGTGTCCTCCAGTAGTGGGAGGCTTGGGCAGGAGGACACCCTTCTGGATGTGCTCCACCGTGATAGACTTGAGATCCCACGGCGTCAGGTGGATGGTCTCTACCGGCGGCAAGGCCGTTGTTTCCGGCGTCAGCAAGCTTTGTTTTATAGGAACCTAACAAACAAGTTCATCTTTTCAAAAATGATGAAAAAATAGCGGGCATTAGTGTGGCCGACCAGGTGGACCAGGCAATACAATTCCAAACAACTATTGACATCTTCTAAGAAATTGCACCTTTAGAAAAGTACAACTCTGTACATGGTTGCGAACTTGCGAGGAAGTTTCGTTCTTCCATCCATTGATTGAGACATACTCCAAGGTGTTTGGTTAAGTAGTACTTCCTCTTTTCCGGTTTATAGGGCTTATCTCAAAATTTTAGTTTTTTTTTCCATTTTATAAGGCTCAATTTGGTTGTTTCCCATCACATGTTCAAATTCCAAGGTGCATAAATCATTGCATGCAATTATTAAGAGAAAATTGACCAATGCATGTAATTTATGCATGCATGCATTGCAATTAATGCATTGGTAAACATACCTTTTTGAGGAAAACAAGAACATTAATTGGGTGCTTTTGCAAACTACAAAAAGTATTTCACCACTCACCATCTACCTTGTTTAGTGAGATTTTTGAATTGAGCCTTATAAACTGAAAAGGAAGGAGTACTGTTTAAATAAGTGTAGCCAATTGCACAACAAGGCAGTTAATATGATCAATCGAATCGAGAACGACAACCTGCCTCAAACCATGACTAGCCTAGCGTGTACTACAATGTAAAGCATGAGCGACAAATTTAGTTGGGTGCCATGTGGTGTAACAAGCGTTATTGCTCCTCGCTAAATGTTAAAACTACATCATGACACACACTTGTGATTTCATAACATATCTATCATTGGACATATGCTAGGGTGCTGCTGGTATCTCGCAATCTAACTTTTTACAAGGCACAACGATCTCATGATCATTGTATAATTGGATGAGGGAAGACCGCCCTAACATTAGTTTATCTGTATGAACGAGTTATTTAAACATATGCATGTAGGGATAATTTCAAGAAGACCCAGAATATGACAATACCCAAGTAATTTAACATTCTGACGTGTAAGCATAATGAATGAAGATTCTGCCATACATAACCAATAATAGAACAGTGATTTCACATAACGAAAGCAACTATCATTGGAAAATCAAACCTAACACAACCGCAGGATATTTCTAAGAGAACACCATAAGGAACTGAAATGATCGTACCTAGCTGATCAAAACTTTGAATAAGCTGCGGGTGTTGGGTAATTGGGAGCAGTGCGGCCAAGTTAGGCTAACTAATCTACCATTCTTAAGAAGTTGCTCCCCACTACTCCCTATTCTCTCATCATGCACACTATCCACATCATCGATGTGCCACGTCATCCTATCGTATATGCCTAAGAAGTTGGTCTACTATCAGCCTTGCATGCATGCACATCATCTACACTCAACCATCAATCGTGTGTGCCTGCCTGCCTTCCCGTACATGGGCATCACATCGTTTGGCTGGATATGTTCCTTCAGTTTCTCATCGGGCCGCTTTCCTTTATTCTCCATAATAATAGCGTCCTTTAGTTTTTTCCCAATGGCCCATCGCACCACCTGCGGCCCATGGAAATGATTAATTTTTGCTGGAAGATCAACCGACCGTGCTCTTCTTGACTATCCGCCCCCAAATGATGAGTTTCTGATGGCAGAGTTGGGTTCACGTCCCTCGCAGATTTGGAGAGCTATCCTAGAAGGGCGAGACATCCTAAAACAGGGCATAATTCGAAGGATTGGCAATGGTCACACGACGAACATATGGGATCATAATTGGATTCCTAAGGAGGGATCACTGCGGCCAATTGTATCTCGGGTCCTAAACCCATCGCAGTTAGTGTCGGAGCTATTACATCCAGCAACGGGATCATGGAATGAGAACCGTGTTCGTGAAGTATTCCTGCCTACAGATGCCGAGGCTATCATGCGGATTCCTGTGTGCACGAGTAATGTTGATGATTTTTGGGCATGGCATCCGGAGAAGAAGGGGCGTTTTACAGTGAGCTCGACTTATAAGTTCATGATCAAAACTAAGATTACACGAGAAAGCTGGCTTGAAGGGAGGAGTGGATCCTCAAGCACCGACCGAGAAGAATGGGACTGGACCTCGCTTTGGTCACTGAAGGTGCCATCGAAGGTCAGAATCTTCATATGGCGACTTGCCCGTCACTCACTCCCAACGACGGACGTTTTAAACAGGAGGAATATGGCCACACGTGACGCCTGCCCGTTGTGTGGAGCTCCAGACTCATGGCGGCACGCCCTGGTGTCATGCACGTCGGCACGCTGTACTTGGGCGCTATCGGATCCGGCCTTGGTAGCTCACATGGCGGAGATTGAAGACCCCAGCGCCAAGAACTGGCTCTTTAGGATGCACGAAGATCTTGATCAACAGTCTTTTACCAAGATGATTGTGACGTTGTGGGTGGTTTGGTATGCCAGGAGGAAGGCGATACACGAAGGCATTTTTCAATCTCCAATGCAAACTTCCTCGTTTGTCACCTCGTACCTTAACGAGCTGCAGCAACTGGAGAAGCCTATCGAGCGACGAGTGCAGGCAGTACAGCAAGGTGGTAACAGGAGTTGGCGTGCGTCACCGCTAGGTGTTGTGAAGATTAATGTGGACGGAGCCGTGGGACGTCATAGACGTGGCGGGGCAGTGGCAGCAGTGTGCCGAGATCACACGGGAGCTTATTTGGGTTCATCAGCGGTTGTTTATCGCGAAATTACTGACCCCACAATCTTGGAAACATTCGCGTGCAGGGAAGCTCTAGCTCTTGCAGAGGATCTTCAGTCGACAAGAATGATGATTGCTTCAGATTGCAAAGGAGTGATTCAAGATATAAACGAAGGAACAAATGGTCCACATGCGGCTATAGTACATGAAATAACACTTCGGAGAGGCTTTTTCAATTCGGTTGCTTTTGTGTTTCAGCGTAGAAATCATAATTTCGAAGCTCATAGTCTCGCCAAGTTCGCTTGTAATTTAGGAGTAGATCGGCATGTTTGGTTGGGAGTTCCCCATGACCAAAGTCGTGTACCTATGAACATTGCTATCATTTAATGAAGTGGCGAGATTTCTAAAAAAAAGACTATCCGCCCCCATACGTTCATCTGTTCCCATTCTCTCGCCCCTCGCTTGATCTCCTTCACCAGAAGCTCCGACTATTTCTGCGGCTCGCCCTTTTTGGTGGTTGTCCACACCATCCATCGTTTATTGGGATCAACGCATAATCCGCGCGATGTCATCTATTTGCCGCCATTCAGGATCGAAGCTGCAGCCCACTGGCCGGCGCCAAAGGTTATTCTCAATATCACAATACTCTACCCGTGAGGATCTCTGCTGCCGCACATGGTCGTTCCTGTTAGAGTAAGCCACACAACGATGGTGATCAGCATGTGCGTGTGTTGGTCGAGTCCGGACGCCGGTGCGTGGCCGCGTCCGTGGCCGTGACGAGTGGAGTCTCCGAGCCGGCCGAGTCTCTGTGCGGCAGTTCCTGCACGTGTGGTGTGCACGGACGTGTCCGTGCACGAGTGCAGCGTGTGTGCGTTCTGTTGGCGAGATCGGGGGAGCGTGGAGTTGGTCCTAGGCGGGCTCGCACGACCCGGACATGTGCGTGCAAGTCGCGGGAGTGGGCAGAGCGGGCCGGACCAGGTGCTCAGCGTGGACTGGGGCGTGGGGTACGTGCCCTGGCGCGCCCCAGGGTATAAGAACCCCCCGTATATGTTGTAACAGGTGTGGCTCGAGTTCGTACTTGAGGAAATCGGCCGTAGTTGCGGCCGGCGGCGTCAGTGCGCCGGGAAGAGAAGCTGCGGCATGTGTCGCCGGAGCTTGGCGTTTGTCGCCAGGAAGAAGATGGAGTCCACGTCCAGCTTGGTGGTGGTCGTCGTGGCGGCCACGACGACGATGACGGGAGCTGCAACAACACCGGCGACAGCAACTTGTGTCAAGATTAGGGGGGGTGGGGGGGGGGGGATTGTTAGCACTAATGTTGTTTGTTTCGGTTAGTTGCTTGCCGCGTACGATGCGTGAGGTGAGCCGGATGGATTAGGGGCTAGCTGTTGCGATTCCGTTGGAGCTTGGAGGCATGCAGTCGCATGCAGCCGCGTCGTGCGCGCAGCCGGAGCGTGCGGATCGAGCAGCTCAGAGTGGGGCAGCGTGGTGTTAGCGCTACCAGGTCAGCCCGCCTATAAAACCTTCGTGTATGCGGTGCTTGTAAGGGCGCTGAGAGTAGCCGAGAGCCCAGCCAGCGTATGGGCTGGTGGTGCCGGCGTTCGTCGCCGGCCGGTGGTGTTGAGTAGAGTAGAGTTGTGTTTCAGTGTACTTGTATATTGCCGAGATAATGGGGTTCGTCCCCCGGCGTTCGTCGCCGTTTATGCAACTCTACTGTTCATTCTTTTCTACCCCGACCTTCTCCATTTCTATGAGTGTTTGTGCATTCATGGGTTCCAACAATTGGTATTCAGAGTCAAGTTTGAGGGGCGGCCGTGGCGCGCGGCGGCGTCCGCGGAGCGTGCAACGGACATGGAGGCTGCGGCGCGCGGAGAGCGCGGTGGCGCGAGGCACGGAGACGCGGCATGGCGGCGCACGGAGCTGCGGGTTTCGGCAGCGGCATCGAGTGGCGCTCGACGGGGCGCAGCGCGGCGGTAGCTGCATCGGCGGTGGTGCGCAACAGCGGCCGGCGAGGTGACCGTGTTGCACGGCATCTGCGGCGGCTCGTGCTGGAAGCACACGGTGGCGTCGGGCGGCAGCAACCATGGCGACGAGCTTGTCGTGTCGGGCGCGTGTATGGGTGCGCGCCGGGCGCGCTGGGCGCGTCGGGTCCATGGCGGGTCGTGCGTGTGGTATGATCGGGCTCGTCGGGCGTGCCGGGTGCGCGCGGGACATGCGGGATGTACTGGTGCGGTCGGGCTCGTCGGGCGCATCGGGTGCGCGTGGGACGTGCAGGGCGTCGACGGACGCCGGACGTGTGTCGCCGGCGGAGAAGGAGCTCGGCGTATGTTGGTGGGATCGTGAGGGAGCACGGTGCAATCGGCGTCGGCGCGCCAGGTCAGGTCCGCGGGCTGGGTCACGATGACAATGGGAGCAGCAGCGTCAACTCCGGCGAGGGCGAGGTCGTGGCTTAGGAGGAGAGTGTTAGAGTAAGCCACACACCGATGGTGATCAGCATGTGCGTGTGTTGGTCGAGTCCGGAAACCGGTGCGTGGCCGCGTCCGTGGCCGTGACGAGTGGAGTCTCCGAGCCGGCCGAGTCTCTGTGCGGCAGTTCCTGCATGTGTGGTGCGTGGGAGCTGCGTCTCCACAGGCTACAAAGCCGGTCACTTCCAGGTTGTTAGCAGCGTGCATGTAGCTAGGGATTAGCTAGGTAGTTAGTGCATGGGTTAGTGGCCGATCTGGCCGGCTGGACTGTGCGTGCCTCTGCGTATTAAAGTGGCCACGGTGCTAGTGTGTAGGTGCGCCAGAGAAGAGAGATGTAGCCTCTCGGAGTGTATGTGTGCTCGTCGTGGGGTGGTGTGTGTGCCTCGAGTTCGTGCTCGAGGGAAGTGAAAGCTGTTCGTGCGGCTGCGGCGTTCGTGCGCCGGAAAATCTTCCGTGTGTCCACTGTCTTCTTTCTTCCTCCTTCTTCTTCTTCATTGTGGCATAGTGAGAGCGAGAGGGAGGTGCAGAGAGAGAGCGAGAGGCAGGCCGCGGCAGCAACAGTTCCTACGCCAGCTTAGCAACTACTGCCTGCTGGGACGATTAATCTTTCTACTCGTGTCTTGGTATACACGATTTTCTTTCTTCGTCAGCAGTTCGTCTATCTCTCGCACTGATGGATTTTAGAGTGGCCAGGTCGATTTTGCACAATTGAACCTTTTTTCTCTGCCTTATCTTCCAGGTATATATTTATGTGCTGCTTTATGCCGATGGGGATTTCCTTATCTTAGAAAAGTGTAATGTAGGCAAATAGTTCTGGGGGATTACAAGGTCAACTGCTCAATTCATATGGATACGGTTCAGCATCTACAGTGAAATCACAAGGTTTCACTTTTGACACAGTTTTTCTGCTTGACATTTCTTAAGCCTTGGCTCCTATTATTCATCTGCTGCAACCAAAATCATTTCTGTTAGTTTTTTACACATCTGCGTGCAATAGTTGTCATAAATCACGACCTTCAAATTAAGTTTATGAGTGATATTTACTTATTTTATGAAGTGTTTAGTGTTGGATGTAACCTTGGTTGAACTGCAGGGAGGAGGGGCATCAAGGTAGGCGACATAGTTGCTGCTGAGAGACCATATAACTCCAACTCTGTGCTAAATCTGCAGTTCTGCATGGACGTTCGGGGCAAGAATGAGAACTGCCGCTATAGCCATCCCTCACTATCCTACAGCACAATTGTGGAGAATCACCTCAGTTTAATTTTTCTCACCATGCTTCACTTCCATTCAGTGTAGTGGATTCTAGCTATTTGAGAGGTAACATGTTTTCAAATGCTACCCTCATATTTTTTTCATTCTGGTGTTTCTCATAGCTGTTCGGGTAAGAGATCAATGGGAAATGACCATGTGTTTGGATAGCAAGTTCTTTGAGCACTTTTCCATACTGATCAAAATAGTAATTCAAACCAAGTACTTTCTTGACATTCCACATGTGCACACCCTGCTTACCCCACTTAATCAACACGTGTGCCATGTTTTAGTTCAGCCTTTGGCCTAGACCAAAAAAAATCTTTGTCGTTGCCAGCAGGAAAATTAGCATTTTTTTTATATGTAAGTTTCGTTATGCATTCATAGATCTTCATGTGCAATAATAAGGCATTTTCTAGCTTCTTATGCTGCTACGGTTTCCACACTTTCAGACTCGACAACCTTGCAATCTGTAGTTTTGAAATATCCTTACCATGATGAATATTAAACTTCAAACAGTCAATTATTTGTAGACTCCATTATGTGAAAACTTATCCTACCTCTATTCTATTAGCAATTTATTTTCCTGAAAATGCAGACTTGGAGAAAAACAAGAAGATTACGACAATGTTGACGTATAATTGCCGTACATATTCAGAATGTTTCTTGAATTAAGAATTTATTTGAACATCTTTGGTGAATATTCTTGCATTATTACCATTTGCTGTTTTGTAGGCCCCCTTAAAGATCAGATCTCAATAAAGGATGTATTGAATGTTGCGCTCTATCTTTCATATATAGTGTTCCCATACCCCTGCTTATAAGTTGCCCTTCTGTTTTGGAAAGCTAAAGATGTTTTTGCTTGAAATAATGCTACAAAAATCAATTTCTATTTGTAGCAGTATTCAGTTTTGCTAACAAACTGGTAACTTTTATTTTACTTGGTTTCTTTCCATTTAACTGGGTGTATATAGTGGCACTGTATATTTATCCAAGTGATTATAGTAATATGTCACTATTGGTTTCATCCGTAGAGAAACATGACATTCGGCAGATCTTTGATTCTTCGTAAATGGAAGGTGTCATACAAGTATGCTTCATGAAGAAGTACGATATAGATTTGTTTAATCAGACCTACTTCTATCAATGCAAAATTGTTACATGACCTACTGGGACAAGATATTTTGGTAAGCACGTTAACCTATGGTGATGATGTAACTGAAACATGTAGCTGCTAAAATAGTACACTAACCTTTGTTCTTTTCATTCTAGGTATCTGGATATTGGATTTCTATTTTCCTGCAAAGCTACAACCTATGGCGATGAAGGAACTAAAACATGTAGTTGCTAAAATAATGCAGTCACCTTTGTTCTTTTTTTCTAGATATATGGATATTGGATTTACAGTTTGCTGTAGAGGTATAAGCTAGCGCTTGCCTCGGTTTTTATTAGGGTGCCTGTATCTGAGATTGCGATGTTAGACAACATGAAATTAATTTCTAGGATATTGGTTTACGACAATCATCAATTAATTATAATGTTATTTAGTAGTTGTGGTTCGATCGAGCCCCCTAACTAAAATCATTGTACATCAGTGGTACAATTTGTTCGCTTTCTTCTTATATTATCAGTAGATTTTTTTGTTTGAAAAAATTATGATTTTACAATAGTTGTACTCTTTGGCCTACAGTGTCCATCATATCTTTTAATCTATTTAGCCCACTAATGTCCCGCAGCAACGCGCGGGGTGTTATCTAGTAAATACAATTTTGAACAACTCTAGGGCTCTTGCAAGAAATTGCATTTTAAAAACTACACCTCGTCTTGGTTGTGATGTGGCCTTGCTCTTTCATCCATTGGTTGAGAGATAGTGCAAAGTTTTTGCTTAGCTATTATTCCTACCCTTTTAAAAGTATAGCAATTTGCAAACTAGGGCTAACTAGATAATCTATTCTGAACAACTCTAGTGCTCTTCTGACAAATTACACTTTGAAAAGTAGAGCCCGTCTTGGTTGTGACGAGGTCTTGATTTTTCATCCATTGGTTGGGAGATAATCCAAAATGTTGCTTAGCTGGTACTCTTTAAAAAGTGCAACCAATTGTAGACTAAACGATAAGTATGATCGATGGAATCAAGAACAGTGACCTGCCACCGGCCTGACGTGCATATTACAGTATCTAAACTGTGTAAGATTAATTAAGTATGATCGATCGATTAGCTGGTCCTCGCTAGATGTCAAAGTATAGGATGCCGTGCAATATAATTTCATAACTGTCATGTAGGGTGTGACTGTTGTCTCGGGTTCCTCTAGTTTTTCTTTTTACATAGCACAATAATTGACCTCCTCTAGTTATTTAGTAATTAGGTGCTATCTTTACAAGATAAGGTTGTTATCAGGCTCATTAATCCATTGCGAAAAAAGTATTCATCTAAACATTTGCATGATGGCTAATTGAGGAACATCCAGAGTAGGACCGTATCTAGCTAATTGATCCAACATGCTAACAATTGAGCATGATGATGAACATATTTCTACTCCCCGTCTACGCGCGACACGCCCCTCTCCACCCCCGCCCCAAAGATCCCATCAGGGCGCAGCTTGGGAGGCCCTCTCCGGCGGCTCCTTGTCTAGGCTCATCGTACGTGGAACATGTACAGACGAGGGTGGAAAGGGGGCAAGGCGTGACAGTCACTAGTGTAGAATTGGGCATTTTTCCCGATTCGTAAGGGCCTTTAGTCCTGGTTCATCAACTGGCACTAAAGTGTGGGGACTAAAGCCCCACCCCCCTTTACTGCTGGTTAGTCACGACCCGGGACCAAAGGCCCACCACATGGCACGAGCCCGTGCCGGGGTTAGGGGTTCTTTAGTCCCGGTTGGTGACATCAACCGGGACTAAAAGGTTTAGGGGTTTATGGTTTATGGTTTATTTTTCCTTTTAATTTTGTGTTTTCCCTTTAATTATTTTTCATTTCAAACATGTTTTACGCTACTACAAACTGTACACGTTATGCATATATATATAAATGGAATTTCTGGTAGAACCAATCATAAATATATATCATCGAATTTCTCGTACGACCATTCACACACACAGTGCCCCGGTGTAGACCGGATGATATCTGAGTTCAGTGTTGATCCCGAATATTGTAATGTTCACCACGCCGGGCTTCAGAGCCGTTATCTCGCGCTGGGGCACAGCCTCTTGATCCATAGATCGATCTTGTCTGACCGGCTTTATTGGTCAGGTCCTGATGTAATTCATATGTATAGCCTGCAGCCGCTGTCTCATTGCCTCTTCGGCGAGGGGGTGCGGGCTGGTGTTCGGCTTGATGTGCCGTTTTGTCCCGTCCACGTGGTGGTCGGTCTGGCTGATCTGCATAATTGTATTTCGACGATATTGGCCCAACGGCTTTGTCGTCGAATTGTGGCAGTAGCTTGCGCTTGGGGTAACTTTTTACTGGTCGCTCAGGGCCGTACTCCTCGGCGGCCAGGCCCTTGGTCCACCGTTCGTTGAGCGTATCCTGCTCGGCTTTGAGCTGCTGCTGTTTCTTTTTCAGACTCCGCGCGGTGGCGATGAGCTGTCGCTTGAAGCGTTCTTATTCAAGAGGTTCCTGTGGGACGATAAAATATTCGTCACCAAGGCTAACATCCTCCTCGGAGATCGGCATATAGTTACTATCCTCCGAATCTTTATGATCAACTTGTTTCGGGCTATACTGACCCTCCACCCTCTCTTCCTGTTCGGACGTGGGCTCGATGGGGTGTTCGGGGTCTTCGGCATTATCCGGGGTCTCATTGTCTTCGGTGCCGGTATTACTGTCCCTTGCCTGACGCGATCGTGCGCGGTTCGCTGGCGCCGGCGCTTTGGTGGCTCGTCGACGGGCTTGTCCCTGTCTTCGGCGTCCTCATCATCCTTTTTGTCAGGAGTGTCCACCATGTATACGTAATAGGTCGAACTAGCCGTCCAACGCCCTGCGATGGGTGGGACTTGGCCTGATTCGGCGTCAGCATCGTCGTCCATACCATCGATGTCTTTGGACGCGTAGTCTAGCATGTCGGTTAAATCTCGAAAGTGGCTATTAATTGGGTGGAGGGCGGGTTATAAAATTCCCCGCTCTCAGCCCCCAGCCCATGCTGGGTGCAGTTCGGAGGCAAAGCTTCCGTAATGGCGAGAGATCGCATTAAGCCCAGTGCTTCGTCTAATAGCGAAAGCTGGGTACTGCAGATCTGCAGGGCTGAGCTTGGTGATAGTACCTGATCGGGCCCGATCGACACAGACCTAGAGAGTTCAGAGTTGTCGTCCAGAGGAGAGTCCAAGATCCCATCTGGGTCTCCGGTCGGAAGTTCCATGATAGAAAAGAGACCGACGGGGCTGATCCTTCCGTGTTCGGACGATACGACCTGCTCCGGATCTAAGGACGAGGCAGGCGTGAGTGTTGACCGCTGGACGGGATCTAAGAGCGGATCCGAAGAGCTTCCTTCGTGAGGGCAGAGGGCAACATCCGAGGTCAAGAACCCTTCTAAGATCAGATCTCCTCGGATATCAGCGACGTAGTTCAGGTTTCCGAACCTGATTTGGTGGCCAGGGGCGTAACTGTCGACCTGCTCAAGGTGGCTGGTCGAGTTGGTACGAAGCACGAAGCCGCTGAACACAAAGACCTGTTCGGGAGGCAAGATTTCCCTGGATACAGCGTCATCGTCGATGAAGAGGCGAGCCATCAATCCTTCTATTGACAACACAGCGGAGCTCTCAATAAAAGCACCAATGTCGGTGTCAAAACCGGGAGATCTGGTTAGGGGGGCCCAAGTTGTATGTCTGAGGATCGATGGTAACAATAATCAAAGGGACACAATGTTTACCCAGGTTCGGGCCCTCTTAATGAAGGTAAAACCCTACTCCTGCTTGATTATATTCGATGGGTATAGGGGTTACAAGAGTTGATCTACCTCAAGATCGTAATGTCTAAACCCTAACTTGGCTAGCCTATCAATGTTATGATCCTGCATTCGGTCTAAACCCTCCGGTTTATATTGACACCAGAGGGGCTTAGGATTGAACAAAGTATGTTTAACAAAAAGGAAAAAGTATATCCGGACACTTAAACTTGACATTCACGCACACGGGAGTCCCAACCGGACACGAGAGATGGTCTTCTTCCTTGTATCTTGACAGCCCATTAGTCCGGCCCAGATCGAATAGACCGGACGCCTGAGGACCCCTTACTCCAGGACTCCCTCAGAACCCACGCTGCCTCTCGGCATAGGTTGGACGATGCTATCCAATGTTGGATCTTCTTGCTGCTGCTGCTGAGACGCCCTTCCTGGCTAAGTGAGTCGATCTGCTCCTGCTGCTGCCTAAAAGCGCGTTCTAACTCCGCGTGCTCTTATTCTAGGCCTTGAAGGCGGACTGCTTCCTCCTTCCTCTGCTCCTCCTCCGGCTTCCTCTTCTACTCCTCCTGCTGCTTCTTTCTCACACGGCTTCTGTAGTCGGTGGTCCAATCTGCAAACCCCTCAAACCACAGAACAACACCTTTGGCTCGTGTTCATACCGAGTGTTCAGGATTCTTCAGGGCGCGCCTAAGCTCATCGTTCTCTCTGTTGGGCATGAACGCTCCCATTCGAGCCTCTTCTATTGCTACAAGTAAAGCGTCGGTGGCTTCTTTAAGACTTGCCCGCTCCATAACCAGCCCTATCTCTGGGTCGAACTTCCACCCATGCGCATAAAACCAAGTCCTACACATGTCGGGCCAACTCAATGTAATTGGAGTCACACCAACAGCAATCATCTCTTGCTCCACAAGATCCCACTTAGGCCGGGCGACCTGGTAGCCACCTGGCCCCAGCCGATGGTTCCACTTCTTTTTTGCAGCATTAATCTTGTTTAATATCGACCGTTCCTGAGCTGCTTCTGATTCCTTGAACTTCACGAAAGCATCCAACTGATCTCTTGCCTTCTCTAGTGCTACCTTGAATACTGGAGTCTGCTTTCCGTCTTGTTCGTACTTGGCCCATATTTTCTTTCTTGTGGTTGTTGAATGCTATCGCCTTCTTCTTAAGAGCACTCTTCCCGACGTTCTCCCATTATGCATCTGTGAAATGATCGCTAGGGTGAAATGTGACATGAGTGATTCCCAAAGCAGATATTTTGCTCTTTCAGACGCAAAAACAACTCCTTGATCTTCCTTTGCTAGCTTGTTCCATTCTTGAACGGAGATCGCGATTTGGACCCTGACAATAACTCTGCATTGACGAGTAAACTTGTCCGCATTCTTCTTAGGTTCAAGCGGTTCGCCATTTGGTTTGATGGCATCGATGTTGAACTTTACGCCAGCCAGCAACCTTTTGGCCAGGCCTCGTACTGCACTGCTTATAGAAGATTCCCAAACCAGTACCACGACCCAAGTTGAATTTTTGGCAAAACATAAACAGTTTAAGAGCAGTTTTGAAAACCGTTTTTTCTTCATACAAAAAACATGAACCGTATTTCTATCGCATTTCTAAACGGTTTATCGGGATGAGGCAAATAATATGGCGTCAGAAAGCTGCTGTAAAACCGCTCCTTTCACATGTTGATAGTTTTCCCTAATTCCCTATGGTTAATGAGTAATTTGGAAAATCGTAAAATTTCGCAAACCGAATAGCCGAGTTCGTATTTTCGATGTCATTTTAAACGGCTAATCCAATTGAGGCGAATGATATGGCGCTGGAAAGCTTATGAAAATGCGCTAGTTTTTCATGTTGAAAGTTTTTTCTATTTTCGAACGGTTTAAAAGTAATTTGGAAAACGGTACAAGTTTCACCGAATTCGTATTTTTGAGCTAATTTTTTAACCATACGTCCGAAGTAGCAAATGATGTGGAGTTGGAAAGCATGAACAAATGCGAAACTGTTTTGTATATATTGTTTCTCCTAATTCTTTACGGTTTTAAGTCAATTTTGAAAATGGCTAAAAACATACTTTCACGGTAATTCCTACAAACTTTATCGGAATGGGGCAAATAATATACCGTTGAAAAGGTACGAAAACTGTGAAACTTTTTCATGTTGATGGTTTTCTCTGATTCCTATCCATTTTCAAGTAATATTGAAAACGGCGAGATGATTCGTTCTACCTTTATCGCGAAACAGATTCTTCAAAAATGCACCGCGTGAAGAACCTGAACTTCTCGACATGTCTACTTGAACTTTTGTTTTTCACGTGTTTTTTTCGCTTGTAGCTCTCCATCCACTCACTGGATTTGAGCAAGTGATATACCAATGGAAAACTGCTGTAAACACGCAACTTTTCCATGTTGATCATTTTTTCATACTCGCGACGGTTTTAAAAGTTTTTCATCTGAAATTCATTCAGTGTAGTAGTTGAACTTCCTGCTATTTTCACGTTGAACTTCTGTGACGTATTTTCATTTGTAGTTTTCTCATCCATCCGTGAGTGTTACACAAAAATGATATTTCTTTTGTACAAACCACTCTCATAATAAAATTTTTAACTTTTTTTGACCGAGGACTTGAACTTATAACAAAAAAAATTGGGCATTGCCTTTTAATTCATTTTTCTCATATTAAACACACACCATCTAGTACATGAACATTTTTTAAATTGAACTTCATACTTTAATTTGGACTTCTAGCAAATACACGATGAACCTCCTTTACAGGAAGTTCTGAACTTCCTGGGCTGACCACGTGAACTTCTAGCAAAAGTCGTTTTAGACTTTCTCTTTTTATTCTTTTTCCTTATATGAAACGCACTCTATGTAATAGTTGAACCATTGGTTGTCTTCAATTTGAACTTCTAAAACACTAATTGAAATAACCGTTAGAAATCCTAGGTTTTCGTTACATGAGTTGTTTTAAAAAATGACAAATTGGTGTTTTTTTGTTTTCTAACATGTAAATCCTATGTTTTAATATACTCTGAACTTCTATGTTATTTTAATTTGAACTTCTCCTTGGTTTGATTTTCTATTTTCAATTAGAATCTGAGTTTTTAGTAAACATTGAATCGGTCATTTAATTTAATTTGAACTTCTAGATCTATTTGGAAACGGGAAGATCCATTTTTCTAATTACATTTTTTGATGTGTTTTGAAGTGAGAGAGTGAATGAAATCTTCTTGCTGACCTCACTGAAGTTTTTGATTTGTTCGAATGTTATTTGTCTTCTTTATTGTCAAGTATTTTCGTATTCTGAACTTTAACCGTTCTTGTTTTTTGACTCGTGAACCTCTTGTGAGTTTTGTTAAATCTTTTTGTCCCTTTATGTTGAACCTTTTTTCACCAATACCTGTTGTTTGTCCAAATGGACCCCTCATCTTTTTAAAGGGTTTTTTATGCTCTTAACTCTCTGTGTGTTTTGTATGAATGAGCACATCGATAATATTGTCTTCTACATTTTTACGCAAACTTTTTCCTAGCACACGTATATGACATTCTCCCATATATTTATTTTAACTTTTTTCAAGATAGAAATAGTGACAGAAAATAGGACGAGTAATGCCGACAGTTCTGCACCACTGTGTAATGAAGTTTTTTCATCCTGAAGGGGAGGAGGGTGCAGCAGAAGGAAGAAGGTCAGCAGTCGGGCAGAAAGAAGGCCATCTTTTGGTCTAAGAAAACTTCTGTAGATATCAACCAAGGTCCAAAAGAATATTTTAGGTACATACCATTTGATAAACAACACAATACTGTTTTTGATTCAAAGAAGGTTCATTCACATATATGCATGAGCAAAGTATCAATTCCAAATCTGATAGACAAATGATCCATCCACAACTAACCCGTGCAAAATTTATCTATACCAAATCTTCCTGAACTGAAATACTTGCCGAACTTGGACCCTGAGATCACCAAGGTGCCAATTAGTGTCATCTGCGAGAACAACAATTACTTCATGAGTATGGAGTACTGAATGAAGCAGCAGTCTATGCAAAACTCAGACCAATTTCCAGAACCAAATACCTGCGTGAATGTGTTTCATACACATTTTGCCTTGCCTAACTTGAAGTAGCATAGCATGGCAAGAATCACTCACCATCTCTCTGAATAAGGCCGGTGCAAAACGATGGACATTATGCAATCAAAATTATGAGCCAGGAAGGAGGACTTGTGCCTCGTCCGGGCACTAGAGCAGTGGGAACCGGATGGTTGAGGCGGCAAACGTCTTGGGATGTGTAGTTCAACGACTGGAGGTGGCAGCGGCGAACGCGCTAAGTTTTGCGGGATGGGGCCGCACTGGGAGGAGGCTGCGTGGTGGCAGGGGCTCCGGTGGGTGGAGGCAGGGCAGGGGCGTAGGGCGCGGCGGGATCGGACTGACGCAGTTGGCCACGCCGATCTTCATAGACGCCTACCTCCACGGAGGAGGGGACGGGGGGAGGAGGCCGTCATGGATGCGCTGTGCTCGGGGGATGGGGGATGGAGGAGGAACGACATGAAGGAGGTCGTTGTCCCTGTCGCGCTTGTGGATGGAGGCTCACCGCAGCAGCACTGCCGTGAGCAACCGCTGGATCCAGCGGCTAGCGCTTAGATCCGCGACCAATGATGGTGCCTTAGTAGGTGGCCGCGGGCGACCGCGTGGTTCCCGACGGTGACATGCAAACTACGGTGGTGGGAGCATCCCAGGGCAGAGAGGAGGCTAGCTGTGGGCAGGTGGCCTCGTGCCAGAGGAGGCGGGGGCAGTGGCGCACCGGAGGACGAGGGGTGACCTTGCATCGGGAGAGGCGGGTGCAGCGGCGCACCGGAGGAGGCCGGGGCGGCGGCACGCCGTAGGAGGAGGGGCGGCGGCGCGCGGGGGTGGGGAGGCGGCGGCGACCTCCTGGTGGAAACGTGCGGGTCGGGGGTGGGTGGGCTGCGAGGTTGAAGACGCGGGGGTGGGTGGGTTTCTTTTTTGTTTTTTTCTATATATACCGGTTCGGCTCGCTGGTTTTTAGTTCGGGAAGGTCTCCGCGCGCCCTCATAGAGCTTATCGTGATCCAGGATTATAATAGCTATTTGAATTAGAGGTAGCCCTATAAAAGCCCGACTTCTCCCTCGCCGGATGATCACGAGATGCCTTATATAAATATACCTCGCCGGTCTTTGTTATTTGAAGAACATTTCCTTCGTCATCATTTTTGTGGCTTTGATCTATTCGTTCATCTTCATCAAATATCATACCCTCACTGGAATTGTTCAGATATTATGAGCCGTCATCTTCAGGTTCGTTATCATCTGGGCTCCGGGAGCGTATGATGTCGAACAGAGTCTCTTCTCCGTCTCTGCCGGTATTGTCCAGAGCTTATATTAACTAATCCAGAAGAAAGATAAAACAATTTACTATTCAAATTAGAATGCAATCAATAAGGAAAAACTGAATAATAGTAGATAAAATGTATCTCGAATAATATCAGTAATACATCTCGAATAATCCAGATAATATGCATCATCGAATATAATCTCGAATACATCATCTCGAATATTATCGAACAATATAATCTCTAATATATTGTCTCGAATATAATCAAATATAATCTCGAATACATCGTCTCAAATATTATCGAATATAATCTCGAATACATCTTGAGTATTATCACTAATACATCTCGAATATTATCACATATATAAGATCACTAGCTAATACATATCGAATATTATCGAAGAATCTAGTTCACTCGCGGTTCCTGAGGCGCGGATGGTGGACACCCAAAGAGAAGGAACCATCACATGATCATAGCACGAGTGAGATCCCTGAAGAACCTGCTAGGTATTGCAGAACCTGACGGCCAATGCAACAATGTAGCGACGGCCGTGCTCGTCCCCCTCCTTGACACAGCGACGTACCACCTCCGAAGGGGCCGGCTGCCTCCGCACCGAAACTGGCCCATGCGAACGTCACCAAAAAAGCTCCAAGTCAACAATGTGAGCCCGGTTCCTCACCAAGCTGTGGCCCCGGAATGTAATACCTCCCAGTGCCAGCCCGGCGGAGCCAAGTCCCAGACATGGCGCCACCGAAGCAGTTCGTCGCCATCGATCCAACGACGAGGATGCGGGCCGGGCATCGTAGACGTCGAGAACAAATTCTATGCCAATTTAACATTTTTTAAATGCTTGATTATGTTTTTGTAATTCTTGTTCACTTGATTTTGCAAATACATGACAAACTTTTGCAAATACAACATTAAGATATATATAAAGATTAAAATATTATTAATTCATGGTCAACTTTTTTCTATGCAACTTTTTCTTATGCAACTTTTTTCTATAAGTATAAAAAAACAAAAAAACAAAAAATCTATGCAAATTTCAGTGTTCATCTACATATACATATATACATACATTGTATTAAAAACTAGTGAAAAAAAACTAAAACATACATACATATAGTGAAAAAATAATCATCTAAAACATCAAAACTTACATATATACATCTGAAACATAAAAACATACATACATATATACATAGTGAAAAAAATAATCATCTAAAACATCTAATAATAATCTAATTAAAACGTATGAAAAAAATCACTAGAGGGGGCGGCATGAGCTCACAGCGGGCGAGGTCGAGGCCGGCGTCGGAGAGGAGCAGAGGGGCACGGGCGACGGCGTAGAGGAGAGGCACGGGCGGCGTTGATACGTCTCCAACGTATCTATAATTTTTGATTGCTCCATGCTATATTATCTATTGTTTTGGACTATATTGGGCTTTATTTTCCACTTTTATATTACTTTTGGGACTAACCTATTAACCGGAGGCCCAGCCCAGAATTGCTGTTTTTTTGCCTATTTCAGTGTTTCGAAGAAACGAAATATCAAACGGAGTCCAAACGGAATGAAACCTTCGTGAACGTGATTTTCTCCTCAGATAAGATCCAGGAGACTTGGACCCTTGGTCAAGAAAGGAGGGAGGCGGCCACGAGGGTGGAGGGCGCGCCCCCCTAGGGCGCGCCCCCCTGCCTCATGGGCCCCCCGAAGCTCCACCGACGTACTCCTTCCTCCTATATATACCTACGTACCCCCGACAGATTAGATACAGGGCCAAAAACCTAATTCCACCGCCGCAACTTTCTGTATCCACGAGATCCCATCTTGGGGCCTGTTTCGGAGCTCCGCCGGAAGGGGATTCCACCACGGAGGGCTTCTACATCAACACCATAGCCTCTCCGATGAAGTGTGAGTAGTTTACTTCAGACCTTCGGGTCCATAACTAGTAGCTAGATGGCTTCTTCTCTCTTTTTGGATCTCAATACAATGTTCTCCCCCTCTCTCGTGGAGATCTATTCGATGTAATCTTCTTCTTGCGGTGTGTTTGTTGAGACCGATGAATTGTGGGTTTATGATCAAGATTATCTATGAGCAATATTTGAATCTTCTCTGAATTCTTTTATGTATGATTGAGTTATCTTTGCAAGTCTCTTCGAATTATCCGTTTGGTTTGGCCAACTAGATTGGTAGTTCTTGCAATGGGAGAAGTGCTTAGCTTTGGGTTCGATCTTGCGGTGTCCTTACCCAGTGACAGAAAGGGTTGCAAGGCACGTATTGTATTGTTGCCATCGAGGATAACAAGATGGGGTATTTATCATATTGCATGAATTTATTCCTCTACATCATGTCATCTTGCTTAAGGCGTTACTATGTTTTCATTAACTTAATACTCTAGATGCATGCTGGATAGCGGTCGATGAGTGGAGTAATAGTAGTAGATGCAGGCAGGAGTCGGTCTACTTGTCTCGGACGTGATGCCTATATACATGATCATACCTAGATATTCTCATAACTATGCTCAATTCTGTCAATTGCTCAACAGTAATTCGTTCACCCACCGTAAAATACTTATGCTCTTGAGAGAAGCCACTAGTGAAATCTATGGCCCCCGGGTCTATTTTCATCATATTAATCTTCCTACGCTTTATTATTGCTTTGCTCTTTACTTTGCCTTTTATTTTACTTTGCATCTTTATACCAAAAAAATACCAAAAATATTATCTATCATCTCTATTAGATCTCACTCTCGTAAGTGACCGTGAAGGGATTGACAACCCCTATTCGCGTCGGTTGCGAGGAGTTATTTGCTTTGTGTAGGTACGAGGGACTTGCGCGTGGCCTCCTACTGGATTGATACCTTGGTTCTCAAAAACTGAGGGAAATACTTACGCTACTCTGCTGCATCATCCTCTCCTCTTCGGGGAAAACCAACAGAAGCTCAAGATGTAGCAGGCGTCGGGGAGCGTGGGTGGGCGGCGTGGAGGAGGAGGCGCGGGCGAGCGGCATGGAGGAGAGGCACGGGCGATGGCGGCAGCCTGTGATTCGGCGTCGATGGGAATCGAGAGATTGGGATCGGAAATTTGCAAAGTGTCGCATATATACGATCACCTTTAGTCCCGGTTGGTGGCTCCAACCGTGACTAAAGGGTACCTTTAGTTGCGGTTGGATCCACCAACCGGGATTTAAGGTGAATTTTCACCAGGCCAAGCAGTGGGAAGCCTAGGCCTTTAGTCCCAGTTGGTGGCTCCAACCGCGACCAAAGGAGGGCCTTCAGTCGTGGTTGGAGCCACCAACTGGTACTAAAGACCTCGTGCTACCACAACCACGGTGCAGGGGAAGTTTAGTCCCACCTCATGTAGCGAGAGATGCCGGGACCTGTGTTTAAGCCCCGTCGCAGCTGCTCCTTCAAACTCCTCCCTAAAGTCGGGATGTGGGCCAATGAATGCCTCTCGCCCTTGTTGGGCCTATTGGGCCCCGCTGGCCTGCATCCTGGCCCAACTGGAAGTTGGGTTTCTAGTCGTATGCAGGCCTTGGCGGCCTAGTAGGCGGGCATTTTTTTGTTTATTTATTTTCCAGTTTTTTTGTTTTTTACTTTATTTATTTTCTTTTCTTGTCGAGTTTTTTTGCTTTATTTAGAGTTTTTTTTGCTTTATTTAGAGTTTTTGAGGGAATCTTTTTGCTTTAGGTCACAAAAATTATAAACATTTTGTTAATTCTAGTACTTTTAAAATTTGAATATTTTAAATTTGAATTATTTGAAATTTGTGAGAATGACTAGTTTGTGAATAAATTTACTTTAAAAATAGATTTCTTAGTGATTCTTTTTTTGTTTTATCTTTATATTAAATTTGGTAATTATTAGGTTATATTAAATGGGTATTTTTCAATTTTAGTGTCATTTAGCTCAGAAAAATTAGTAAATGCATGAAAAATAGCAAATAAAGTCAGAAAGGGTTGAACATTGATGACGTGGCTTTGAATGGTGCATAGTGAATGCACAAAAAGTCTGGAGTTGAAATAAGTTAAAAGAATGAAATGCCTTTGTAAAAGATGAGTTTTCGTCCGAAACCCTGATACTTCAAAAAAGATTGTCCATTTCGTACACGAAGTGCATCCAGCTTTTGGAGTAATCCTCTCAAATTTTTAGCATGTGCTATGTGGGTGAAATGATGATATCATGCCAACTTTCAACATTTTCATAGTTCATTTGTAGTGCTTTTCAAGTTTAGGGTCATTTTGGTGCAAAAATCAGAAAATGCATGAAAAATAGAAATGAAGTCAGAAAGGGTTGAAAATTGATGATGTGTCTTTGAATGGTGCATACTAAACGCTCAAAAAGTCTGGAGTTGAAATAAGTTAAAAAAATGAAATGCCTTTGTAACAGATGAGTTTTTGTCCGAAACCCTGATACTTCGGAAGAGATTGTCCATTTTGTACACGAAGTGCATCCAGTTTTTGTCGTAACCCTCTCAACTTTTTAGCACATACTATGTGGGTGAAATGATGATACCATGCGAACTTTCAACCTTTTCAGAGTCATTTGTAGTGCTTTTCAATTTCAAGGTCATTTAGCTCAAAAAATTAGTAAATGCATGAAAAATAGCAAATGAAGTCAGAAAGGGTTGAAAATTGATGACGTGGGTTTGAATTGTGCATATTGAAGGCACAAAAAGTGTGGAGTTGAAATAAGTTAAAAAAATGAAATTCCTTTGTAACAGATTAGTTTTCGTCCGATACCCTGATACTTCGAAAAAGATTGCCTATTTTGTTTGTGAATTGCATCCAGTTTTTGCCGTAACCCTCTCAACTTTTTAGCACATGCAATGTGGGTGAAATGATGATACCATGCCAACTTTCAACCTTTTTAGAGTTCATTTATAGTGCTTTTCAATTTAAGGGTCGTTTAGCTCAAAAGAAAATAGCAAATGAAGTTCTACATAATGCATGAAATAATTAGTTTGGACATAATATTTCTTCGGTTTTGAAATGCCAAAACACATAAGTACCCTAACTATTACAAAGATTCCCTTCGGTTTGTCCGAAGTGGGACTTTCCTGATATGTAAGTCCAAAAACTCACTAGAGAAGAAAGTGATGACGGTGAAGCCGGTCACATCCCAGAGTGGGATCTTGGGGTATTAAACTTTTTCTTTGTATGTGTCCCTTAGCGCCATAACCATGGAAAATCTTCATCATTTAACAGGATGCTCATGTCAATATTCACTGTGAAGGGAGCAATTTCATGAAACTTTTCATAATCTTCTGACATGTCTGTCTTGTCCTCCACTCCCACGATGTTTTTTTCCCTAAAAGAACTATGTGGCTCTTTGGCTAATCGTTTGATGTATTCGCTTCCTTATCTTTTCTTTTTCTCGTCTTGGTAGACATGTCCTTCACATAGAAAACCCGCGCCACATCATTGTCTAGGACGAATGGTTCGGTTGCGTACGCAACATTGTTGAGATCCCCCGTTGTCATTCCACACTGCAGGTCTTACTTTACCCCGCCTCCTGCTAGATTGACCCATTTGCACCGAAACAAAGGGACCTTCAAACCACATCCATAGTCAAGTTCCCATATCTCCTCTATGTAACCATAATATGTGTTTTATTTGGCCTATTGGTGTTTGCTGCATCAAAGCGGACACCTCCATTTTGGTTGGTGCTCTTTTTATCTTGGGCAATCGTGTAAAATGTATTCACATTTATCTCGTACCCTCTGGAAGTCAATATAGCCAAAGATGGTAACTAGAACAGCAAGTACAACTCATCTACAACACTGTCATTATGCATGAGACCTGTCTGCAACTAACCGGCGAAAGTCCCCGTTTGTTCATGTGTAATCGAGTCGTCAGACTGCTCCGGGTGTTTGGAGCGTAGAATATTCTTGTGTTCCTCGATATATGGAGCCACCAAGGCGGAATTTTGTAGAAGTGTATAGTGTGCTTTCGCCCAAGAATGCCCGTCCATACATATTACATGTGTTCAGGAACGTTGCATGAAAAACAAAAAATTTCTATGCGCACCCATGATCTATCCATGGAGATGCATAACAATGAGAGGGGGGGAGTGTGTCTACGCACCCTAGTAGATTGTAAGCGGAATCGTTTCACAACGTGGTTGATGTAGTCGAACTTTCTTCATGCTCCAACCGATCTAGTGCTGAACGCACGACACCTCCACGTTCTGCACACGTTCAGCTCGGTGATGTCCTCCGCCTTCTTGATCCAGCAAGACGGCGAGGTAGTAGATGAGTTCCGGTAGCACGACGGCATGGTGATGGTGATTGTGATGTGATCACTGCAGGGCTTCGCCTAAGCACTACGAAAATATGACCGAGGGAGTAAACGGTAGACGGGGGCGTCGCACATGGCTAAGACAATGTTGTGTCCTTGTGTGGCGCCCCCTGCCCATGTATATATAGGTGGGAGGGGAGAGGGAGGCAGCCAGGGCGTGCCCCTAGGGGCTGGCCACCGGCCCTAGGGCTACTGCCCTCCTGCGCCCCCCTTTCCTTGTATGAAGAAGGGGGAAAGGAAAGAGGGGAGAGAGGGAAGGAAAAGCGAGTCCAACTCCACACTTTCCTTTCCTCCTCCCCTTTCCTTTCCCTCCCCATAGGGATGGCCCCATTGAGGGCGTACCAGCCCCTTGTGGCCTGGTGTGTTCACTCACTTGTCCCATAAGGCCCATATGCTTGCCCTGGACGGCGGGAACTCCTTCCGGTGACCCGATAAGTACCCGGTACCCTCTAAAACACTTCCAGCGTCGAAATAGCATCGTCATATTTATCAATCTTCACCTCTCAACCATTTCAAGACTCCTTGCCATGTCCGTGATCTCATCCAGGACTCCGAACAACATTCGGTCACCAAATCATATAACTCACATAATACTATACCATCAACGAACGTTAAGTGTGCGGACCCTACGGGTTCCAGAACTATGAAAACATGACCGAGACACCTCTCCGGTCAGTAACCAATAGCGGAACATGGATGCCCATATTGCCTCCTACATACTCTATGAAGATCTTTATCGGTGGAACCGTTATGACAACATACGCAATTCCCTTTGTCCATCGGTATGATACTTGCCCGAGACTCGATCGTCGATATCTCTATACCTAGTTCAATCTCGTTACCAGTAAGTCTCTTTACTCGTTTCGTAATACATCACCTCGTGAATAACTCAATAGTCATTTGCTTGCAAGCTTATGATGTGTATTACCGAGAGGGCCCAAAGATACCTCTCCGATAGTCGGAGTGACAAATCCTAATCTCGATCTATGACAACTCAACAAACACCTTCAGAGATACCTGTAGAGCATCTTTATGATCACCCAGTTACGTTGTGACGTTTGGTAGCACACAGGGTATTCCTCCGGTATCCAGGAGTTGCATAACCTCATAGTCGAAGGAATATGTATTTGACATTAAGAAAGCAATAGCCATAAACTGTACGATCAAATGCTAAGCTAACGGATGGGTCTTGTCCATCACAGCATTTTCCTAATGATGTGATCCCATTATCAAATGACAACTCATGTGTATGTTTAGGAAACGTTAACCATCTTTGATAAACAAGCCAGTCTAGGTGAGGCTCAACAGGGACACGATATTTGTTTATGTATCCGCACATGCATTTAAGTTTCCGGTCAATACAATTCTACCATGAATAATAAACCTTTATCATGATTTAGGAAATATAATAATAACCATTTTATTACTGCCTTTAGGGCATATTTTCATCAGTCTCCCACTTGCACTAGAGTCAATACTCTAGGTCACATCGCCATGTGATTAACACCCATAGTTCACATCATCATGTGACCAACACCCAAAGAGTTTACTAGAGTCAATAATCTAGTTCACATCGCCATGTGATTAACACCCATAGAGTACTAGTGTGTGATCAGTTTTTGCTTGTGAGAGAAGTTTAGTCAACTGGTCTGTCACATTCAAATCTGTATGTATTTTGCAGATTTCTAAGTCTACAATGCTCTACATGGAGTTAATCTAGCTAATTGCTCCCACTTTTAATACGTATCCAGATTGAGGCTCAGACTCATCTGAATCGATGTCAAAGTTTGCATCGATGTAACTCTTTATGACGAACTCTTTATCACCTCCATAACTGAGAAATATTTCCTTAGTCCTCCTAGGTAACTAAGGATAATTTTGACCGCTATACAGTGATCTACTCCAGGATCACTATTGTACCCCTATGTCTGGTAAGGTACACAATAGGTCTGGTACACAACATGTCATACTTTATAGAACCTATGTATGAGGCATAGGGAATGACTTTCATTCTCTCTCTATCTTCTACAGTGGTCGGGTTTTGGGTCTTACTCAACTTCACACCCTACAATACAGGCTAGAAATCCTTCTTTGATTGATCCATTTTGAACTCCTTGAAAATCTTGTCAAGGTATGTACTCATTGAAAATCATATAAATTATATCTCTATATATCTTGATGCCTAATCTGTAAGGAGCTTCACCGAGGTCTTTCATTGATAAATTCTTATTCAAGTATCCTTTTATGTTATCCAGAAATTCTATATCATTTCCAATCAGTAATATGTTATCCACATATAATATCAGAAAAGCTACAGAGCTCCCACTCACTTTCTTGTAAATACAAACTTCATCATAAGTCGGTATAAAACCATATGCTCTGATCACCTCATGAAAGCGTATATTCCAACTCTGAGATGCTTGCACCAGTCCATAGATGGATAACTGGAGCTTGCACACTTTGTTAGCACCTGTAGGATCAACAAAACCTTATGGTTGCATCATATACAACTCTTCTATAAGAAATCCATTAGAATGAAGTTTCGACATAAATTTGCCAGATTTCATATTTATAAAATGCGGCAATTGCTAACATGATTCAGATTGACTTAAGCATCACTACGGGTGAGAAATTCACATCATAGTCAACCCCTTGAACTTGTCGAAAACCTTTCGCGACAAGTCAAGCTTTGTAGATGGTGACATTACCATTAGCGTCTGTCTTCTTCGTGAAGATCCATTTATTCTCAATGGCTTGCCGATCATCGGGCAAGTCCACCAAAGTCCACACTTTGTTCTCATACATGGATCCTATCTCAGATTTCATGGCCTCAAGCCGTTTATCGGAATTTGGGCTCATCATAGCTTCTTCATAGTTCGTAGGATTGCCATGGTTTAATAACATGACTTCCAGGACAAGATTACCATACCACTCTTGTGCGGAACGTGCTCTGTTCGACCTACGAGGTCCGGTAGTAACTTGATCCTAAGTTTCATGATCCTCATCATTAGCTTCCTCTCTTGTTGGTATAGGCATCACGGGAACGGATTACTCTGATGTGCTACTTTCCAAATTGAGAGAAGGTGCAATTACCTCATAAAGTTCTACTTTCTTCCTACTCACTTCTTTCGAGAGAAACTCCTTCTCTAGAAAGGTTCCATTGTTGGCAACAAAGATCTTGCTTTCAGATCTGTGGTAGAAGGTGTACCCAATTGTTTCCTTAGGGTATCTACGAAGACGCACTTCTCCGATTTGGGTTCGAGCTTATCAGGCTGAAGCCTTTTAAAATAAGTGTCGCAACCCCAAATTTTAAGAAACGACAGCTTAAGTTTCTTGCCAAACCACAGTTCATACGGTGTCGTCTCAATGGATTTAGATGGTGCCCTATTTAATGTGAATGCGGTTGTCTCTAATGCATAACCCCAAAACGATAGTGGTAAATTGGTAAGAGACATCATAGATCGCACTATATCTCATAAAGTACGATTACGACGTTCGAACACACCATTACGCTGTGGTGTTCCAGGTGGCGTGAGTTGTGAAACAATTCCATATTGTTCTAAATGAAGGCCAAACTCATAACTCAAGTATTCACCTCCACAATCAGATCGTAGAAACATTATTTTCTTGTTACTCTTCACTCTGGAATTCTTTGAACTTTTCAAATGCTTCAGACTTGTGTTTCATCAAGTAGATATACCGATACCTACTCAAATCATATGTGAAGGTGAGAAAGTAATGATACCCACCGTGTGCCTCAATTTTCATCAGACCGCATACATGGGTATGTATTACTTCCAATAAGTCATTAGGTCGCTCTATTGTTCCGGAGAACGGAGTTTTGGTCATCTTGCCCATGAGGCATGGTTCACAAGTATCAAATGATTCGTAAGCAAGTGATTGCAAAAGTCCATCCGCGTGGAGTTTCTTCATGCTCTTTACACCAATATAACCTAAACGGCAGTGCCACAAATATGGTGTACTATCATTATCAAATTTGCATCTTTTGGCATCATTATTATGAATATGTGTATCACTACGATCGAGATTCAATAAACCATTAACCTTGGGTGTTTGACCACAGAAGGTTTTATTCATGTAAACAGAACAACAATTATTCTCTGACTTAAATGAATAACCGTATTGCAATTAACTTGGTCTAATCATATTCATGCTTAGTGCAAACACCAAATAACATTTATTTCAGGTTCAGCACTATTCCCGAAGGTAGAGGGAGTGTGCGATGGTGATCGTATCAACTTTGGAATCACTTCCAACACAGATCGTCACTTCGCTCTTAACTAGTCTTTGTTCATTTTGCAGCTCCTATTTCGAGTTACTAGTCTCAGCAACTGAACCGGGATCAAATACCCAGGGGTTGCTATGAACACTAGTAAATTACACGTCAATAACACGTATATCATATATACCTTTGTTCACTTTGCCATCCTTCTTATCCGCCAAGTATTTGGGGCAGTTCCACTTCGAGTGACCATTTCCTTTGCAGTAGAAGCACTCAGTTTCAGGCTTGGGTCGTTTAGCTTTGGGCTTCTTCATGGGAGTGGCAACTTTCTTGCCATTCTTCTTGAATTCCCTTTCTTTCCCTTGCCTTTTTTCTTGAAACTAGTGGTCTTATTAACCATCAACACTTGATGCTCTTTCTTGATTTCTACCTTCGCCGATTTCAGCATCGGGAAGTGCTCGGGAATCGTTTTCGTCATCCCTTGCATATTATAGTTCATCACGAAGTTCTAGTAGCTTGGTGACAGTGACCAGAGAACTCTGTCAATCACTATCTTATCTATAAGATTAACTCCCACTTGATTCAAGCGATTGTAGAACCCAGACATTCTGAGCACATGCTCACTGGCTGAGCTTTTCTCCTCCATCTTGTAGGCAAAGTACTTGTCAGAAGTATAATACCTCTCCACACGGGCATCAGTCTAAAATACCAATTTTAGATCTTGGAACATCTCATATGCTCCGTGGAGTTCAAAACATTTTTGAAATCCTGGTTTTAATCCATTAAGCATGGCACACTAAACTTTTAAGTAGTTATCATATCGAGCTTGCCAAACATTCATAACGTCTGCATCTGCTCCTGCAATAGGTTTGTGACCTAGTGGTGAATGAAGGACATAATTCTTCTGTGCAGCAATGAGGATAATCCTCAGATCACAGACCCAGTCCAGATCATTGCTACTATCATCTATCAGCTTTAGCTTTCTTTAGGAACGTATCAAAATTAAGGGAGCTATATTTCGAGCTATTGATCTACACCATAGATATGCAAAACTATTAAGACTAAGTTCATGATAAATTTAGTTCAATTAATCAAATTACTAATGAACTCCCACTTAAACAAACATCCCTCAAATTATTTGAGTGATACATGATCGAAATCAACTAACCCATGTCCGATCATCACGAGAGATAGGTTAGTCAGCAATGGTGAACATCTCTATGTTGATCAATGACTCATGTTCGACCTTTCGGTCCCCAGTGTTTCGAGACCATATCTGTACATGCTAGGCTCGTTAAGTTTAACCCAGGTATTGTTATGTTTAACCCAGGTATTCTGCATGTGCAAAACTATCTTTCACCCGTTGTATGTGAACATAGAGTCTATCACACCCGATCATCACATGGTGTGTCGAAACGATGAACTGTAGCAACGGTGCATACTCAGGGAGAACAATTTTATATTCAAATTAAGTGAAGGGATCATCTTATAATGCTACCGCCATTCTAAGCAAAATGAGATGCATAAAAGATAAATATCACATCCAATCAAAAAATATGTGACATGATATGGCCATCATCATCTTGTTCTTTTGATCTCCATCTCCAAAGCAACGTCATGATATCCTTCATCACTGGCTCGACACCTTGATCTCCATCATTGAGTCGTGGTCGTCTCGCCAACTATTTCTTCTACAACTATTGCTAACGCATAGCGATAAACTAAAGCAATTACATGGCATTTGCATTTCATACAATAAAAAGACAACCATAAGGCTCCTGCTGGTTGTCGATAATTCACACAACATGATTATCTCATACAATAACGTGTATCAAATCATATCTTGATCATATCACATCACAACATGCCCTGCAAAAGCAAGTGAGACGTCTTCTACTTGTGGTTGCAAGTTTTACATGGCTGCTATGGGCTTCTAGCAAGAACTGTTCTTATCTACGCAGAAACCACAACGGTGTTTC
Source organism: Triticum aestivum (assembly GCF_018294505.1). Lineage (NCBI taxonomy): Eukaryota > Viridiplantae > Streptophyta > Magnoliopsida > Poales > Poaceae > Triticum > Triticum aestivum. The sequence continues at coordinate 2,693,419 of NC_057795.1, forward strand.
ATCAAGTTTGTTGTTTTAACATTCATCAAGGACCGATCGTATTCAAATTCGATTCAACAAAAGTAGGAGAAATAGACACCCACCAGCGACCTTTATGCAAAACTAGTTGCATGTCAGTTGCTGGAACCGGTCTCATGTGTGTGGATATGTAAGGTTGGTCTAGGCCGCTTCATCCAGCAATACCACCGAATAAAAATAAGACATTGGTTGTAAGCAGTATGACTATCACCGCCCACAACTCTTTGTGGTGAACTCGTGCATATCATCTACGCATAGACCTGGCTTGGATGCCACTACTGGGGAATGTTGCATAGATGAGTTCCGGCAGCACGACGGCGTGGTGACGGTGATGGTGATGTGATCTCCATAGGGCTTCGCCTAAGCACAACGAAAATATCACCGAGGGAGTAAACGGTGGACGGAGGCAGCCAAGGCAGCTAGGGCATGACCCTAGGGGCTGGCCGCCGGCCCTAGGGCTCCTGCCCTCCTACGCCCCCTTTCCTTTTATGAACAAGGGGGAAAGGAAAGAGGGGGAGAGGGAAGGAAGAGGGAGTCCAACTCCACACTTTCCTTTCCCCCTCCCCTTTCCTTTCCCTCCCCATAGTGCCAGCCCCATAGAGGGTGCACCAGCCCCTTGTGGGCTGGTGTGTTCCCTCACATGGCCCATTAGGACATATTTTTCCCGGGGATGCCCGAAACTCCTTCCGGTGACCCGATAAGTACCCGGTACCCTCCGAAACCCTTCTGGCGTCCGAATACCATTGTCCTATATATCAATCTGTACCTCTCGACCATTTCTAGACTCCTCATCATGTCCGTGATCTCATCCGGGACTCCGAACTACATTCGGTCACAAAATCATATAAATCATATAATACTATTATCGTCAACAAATGTTAAGCGTGCGGACCCTACGGGTTCGAGAACTATGAAGACATGACCGAGACACCTCTTCGGCCAATAACCAATAGCAGAACCTGGATGCCCATATTGGCTCCTATATGTGCTACAAAGATCTTTATCAGTCGAACCGTTATGACGACATACACAATTCCCTTTGTCCATCGGTATGTTACTTGCCCGAGATTCGATCGTCGATATCTCTATACCTAGTTCAATCTCATTACCGGCAAGTCTGTTTACTTGTTCTGTAATACATCACCTGGTGACTAACTCCTTAGTCATTTGCTTGCAAGCTTATGACGTGTATTACTGAGAGGGCCCAGAGATACCTCTCCGATACTCAGAGTGACCAATCCTAATCTAGATCCATGCCAACTCAACAAAAACCTTTGGAGATACCTGTAGAGCATCTTTATGATCACCCAATTATGTTGTGATGTTTGATAGCACACAAGGTATTCCTCCGGTATATCCGGGATTTGCATAATTTCCTAGTCGAAGGAATATGTATTTGACATTAAGAAAGCAATAGCAATAAGTTGAACGATCAAATGCTATGCTAACAGATGGGTCTTGTCCATCACATCATTCTCTTAATGATGTGATCCTGTTATCAAATGACAACTCATATCTATGGTTAGGAAACCTTAACCATCTTTGATCAACGAGCTAGTCTAGTAGAGGCTCACTAGGAATACAGTATTTGTTTATGTATCCACGTATGTATTTAAGTTTCCGGTCAATACAATTCTAGCATGAATAATAAACCTTTATCATGATTTAGGAACTATAATGATAACCATCTTATTATTGCCTCTAGGGCATATTTCCATCAACTTGGTCCATTCCTAGCATGCGTTTTCCACCTAGTCTGCCCTCACACTGCAATTCAGGAACACCAATCGGCTTAAGGTCAGGAATTGAGTCAACACAAAACTTAATGACCTCCTCATTGTTGTGGCCCTTGGATATGCATCCTTCTAGCCTAGCACGGTTGTGAACATATATCTTTAAGACTCCCATGAAGCTCTCAAAGGGTAACATATTGTGTAGGGTACATGACCGAGAATGGCAGTCTCGTTGACTAGGTGAACTAGGATGTGCGTCATGATATTGAAGAAGGATGGTGGGAACACCAACTCGAAACTGACAAGACATTGCACCAAATCATTCTGTAAACTTGGTATGATTTCTGGATCGATTACGTTCTGCGAGATCGCATTGAGGAATGCACATAGCTTCACAATGGCTAATCGAACGTTTTTCGGTAGAAGCCCCCTCAATGCAACCAGAAGAAGTTGCATCATAATCACGTGGCAGAAATGAGACTTTATGTTCTAGGACTTTTTCTCTGCCATATTTATTATTCCCTTTATATTCGACGAGAGGCCAGACGGGACCTTCATACTACGCAGGCATTCAGAGAAGATTTCCTTCTCTTCTTTGGTAAGAGCGTAGCTAGCATGACACTGATACTGCTTTGAATGCATGTGTTTTCCGTGCATATGTTGCTGGTCCTCCCGTGCCTCCGGTGTATCTTTTGTCTTCCCATACACACCCAAGAAGCCTAGCAGGTTCCCGCAAAGATTCTTCGTCACGTGCATCACGTTGATTGCAGAACGGACCTCTAGGTCTTTCCAATATGGTAGGTCCCAAAATATAGATTTCTTCTTCCACATGGGTGCACGTCCGTCAGCGTCATTCGGAACAGATTGTCTGTAGGGACCCTTTCTAAAGATTACATTTAAATCCTTGACCCTATCAAGTATATCATCACTAGTACGCTGACGAGGCTTCTTCTGGTGATCTGCCTCACCTTTGGAATGATGTGCTTTCTTTCTTACGGTATGCTTGATCGGAAGAAATTGACGATGTCCCATGTACACATTCTTCTTACATTTATCCAAATATATATTGTTGGTATCATCTAAACAGCACATGCATGTGTGGTATCCCTTGTTTGTCTGTCCTAAAAGGTTACTGAGAGCAGGCCAATCATTGATGGTTACAAACATCAGCACATGTAGGTCAAATTCCTCCTATTTGTGTTCATCCCACACACGTACACATTTTCCATTCAACAACTATAAAAGTTCTTCAACTAATGGCCCTATGTACACATCAATGTTGTTGTCGGGTTTCTTAGGGCCTTGGATAAGCACTGGCATGATAATGAACTTCCACTGCATGCACAACCAAGGAGGAAGGTTATAGATACATAGAGTCACAGGCCAGGTGCTATGATTGCTGCTCTGCTCCCGAAAAGGATTAATGCCATCTGCACTTAGACCAAACCATGCGTTCCTTGCGTCATCTGCAAAGTCCTCCCACTTTCTCTCGATATTTCTCCACTGCATTCATAAAGTTTACATAGGATATGGAGTCGTGTCCAAGTAGGAACACGATGTAACCTATGCCTTCATAATAGCACACGCATGCAGGGGGAGACGACAGCGTGTGTCGGCGCCCAGGGTGTGGTATTGTGATGATGTCAAGGGGAGGAGCGCTCATAGTCAGGCCCTGGGGATGTAGCCATATCGGTGAATTTCATTAGCAAATCTCAGTGTCGTGCCTCGTGTGAATGCTTGATCCTCAAATGATCGACTGTGTGCCTCGGATTTATTCTAACAAGTGGTGTCGTGGAATTTTCATGTCAGATGTCCTAGCAAAAGGACTTAATCGTGGAGCCATCGCAACTAGGAAGCTTAAAGGGGTTAATCGGGACAAAGGACATGGGGTTTATACTAGTTTGGCCCCTTACGGTGAAGGTAAAAGCCTACGATCCAGTTTTGAGTGGGATTGCTTATGTCTCGATAACCAGGGAGCGAATATCGCTTGACCTAGCTCTCGGTTGATGTTACTTGCCCTAAACCGCCGCCGGGTCGTCCCTTTATATACAGAAGTCGACTCCCAGTGGCTCACAGAGTCCCGGCCGGCTCATAAACAGTGTCTGGCTCAGTCTCTTAACTATTATTGCCTTAGAATACAAGTCATACACATATGGCAGTTTATCTCTATGGGCCTTAAGTCGCCTCTGGGCTTTGGGCCTTTAACTGAACCGCCATCTTCAAGCTTGGTCTTGGGCTTCAAAATACTCATAGGTATAACCCGGCCCCTCCTGGGCGGGTCATACCTAATAATTATATCCCCAACATTAGGCCCCAGATTGATTTGAACTAGTTCATGTCAATCTTCAACACTTAAGAAAAATCTTCCGCTCTTGCTTATGAAATTTTGTAACCCGCCATGACGTCATCCCTTGGATCTGTGGTAACCCGCCATGACGTCATCTACCATTAATGCACATTTTGTCCCACATATCTCAACAGATCTTTTATCTTAATGACCATCCCGAAAATTGAGACGTCTCTGTAGTTGGATAACCATGTCTTCGGCCTCCTCATTTTTCATGCTCACTTATCAGCCTTCCCTTATAAATAGGCACGACTAGGTCTCTTCTCATTCTCCGCTTTCCTCATCTTCTTCCTCTCGCACCCTACTGCTGCTCGAGCTCCACCACCGCCACAGTGCACCTCGTCTTCGTCGAGTAGCCACTGCATTGACCTGAATCCGTCCAGAGAACGGCGGCGACCCTCCGCAACAGATCTGCCACTGTAAGTTCTCACCTTCCCATGCCTCATATCTTGCATTAGGGTTTGTTAGTTCTTTCTATGTTCTTCGTGGTTCCTCACAGTTTCTTCATAGTTCCTCCATTGTATCCTCATTTGATCCAAAAGTAGTGCAGAATTCCTGCGGTAGTTGTTTCGCATCCATTTTTAATACTAGCAGATCCCTTTTTCTTGTAAAAAGCCTTAGTAGAGCTCATGAACTCATCTATACCACACTTTTAGGTCTAGAATATTTTCTTTTCTGAACAACCATTTGATCCAAAATAATAGCTGCAAACCTATGAAACTTCTTTATGCAACACTTAGTCAAAAAACTCTACTTGTTAGATCCACATAGTCATGGCGACTCTTATCACCGGCTAAAAAAGGCAATGCTCAATTGATAATCTTGATCACTCATGGCGGTTAAGATAACCTGACTGCTCACGGCGCTCATGGCGGCTTAAATACCTTGACATAATTAGCCATATAACATTAGGCCCCTGTATAAGCCGCCACCTTGAATATGTATTGTACTTCCTCCCTCCGGCTTAAATTTGAACCGGAATCTTATTCTTTCTTAGGCTTTCATCACAATGGCACCCAAGCCGCTCACTTCATGCAACTGGGTCAAGTCCATCGTTACAGACAGCATGCTTGATGATTTTCTGAAGACCGGCTACCTGCCGAAGAAGGAAGTTATGTCCTATGGCGATCCTGACCCGGAGGAGGAAATTCCCCAGCCCAAAGCAGGGGAGGTCATTGTTTTCACTGATCACATGAACCGGGGTTTTTCACCACCCGGCTCAAAATTCTTTAAGGACGTCCTGCACTTCTTTGACCTCCGTCCTCAAGACATCGGACCCAATTCCGTGTCTAATATTTGCAATTTTCATGTATTCAGCGAGGTATATCTTGGAGAAGAACCGAGTTTGCTACTCTTTAGAGAGTTATTCTACTTGAACCGCCAGAATGAGTGTGCCAATAGACAAAGCTTGGAACTTGGCGGCGTCTCAATCCAACGTCGGAGGGACGTAATTTTTCCTTATGCCAACCCGCCAAGTAACCCCAAAGACTGGAACCAGACGTGGTTCTATTGTCAAGACACTTCTCCGGCTGATGAGAATCCTCTGCCCAGCTTTCGTGCTCTGTGTCTGGAGTCCAAACATCCACTTCCTGACAAGATAACATCCACCGAATGCAAGACGCTCACCCCGACCCTGGCTAAAATCAAGGCTCTTCTGGGGAAGGGCTCAATGGCATCGATTTTTTCTGGGTTTGGCTCTCCTCGCAGGTTATTCCATTGAGCCGCCGCCATGGTCTAATGTGCACCTACACAGGCAAGAAAGATGACCCACTGCGGCATAGTTCTGTCGATTTGCCTGACCATGTCATCAATGATATGACCAAGTCTCTCCTCAATGAGAGCTTAGCAGACTGCGGCAAGGTGGGCTTAAGCCCCTTCTGCGAAGCTAATCCGGCTCCAGCGGTAAGCCGCCCATCTGAATAAACTACCTCCATCTTTTGATGTTTTTATCTACACTCATACTTTTGCTGACCTTCACAGGTAGATGATAAATTCTGGAAAGCTAATGACCATGAAGCTGCGAAGAAAGCTAGGAAGGCCAAAAGAGCCACCAAGAAAGAAGCTGCGAAGAAGAAGGGCAAGAAAGCCACCGCCTCTGACTTACTTCAGCTAGAAGACACTTCTGAGTCGGAGGTAGTTCTTGACTCTCTTGGCTCCTTTTCTAACCACTTTATTGACACTGATTATCAGCAGGAGGACACAGGAACAAGTCATGGAAAGAATGAAGAGGTAACTATCATTTCCTCCGACTCTGAGCCCTTGCCAAGACAGAGAATCCGAAGAGTAACCCGGAAAGTAAGATTTTCACATCCTTTAGCTCATCACGATCCTCAATTTCTTTTGAAGCGACAGATTCATGAGAACCGGAGGCAGACCTAGAGCAGCAAAGATGCGAAACTCTCCTCCGGCTTACCTAATACACCAAGGAAGCATCGGAACGAGGTCACTTCCGATTTAAATCTCTTTTATCCTTTGGCGGGTCTCACTTGTCAACCACTCAATTCCTCTGACTCAAGTTACCAGGAAACTTCACCTTCCTCTGGCGATTCAATGCAGTCTAATCTGCTGGCTTTCAAGACCACTCCGGGGTAATGATAACCTGCTTACCTGTATTCATTTTAATTCATTGTATTTGTACTAACCTTTCGATCTTATGCAGTGGGAAAGGAAAGCCCAGCAAAAGGGTGAAGAAGAATAAGTCGGCCGAAGAACCAATCTTCAAAGAGCCGGAACTTGGAACGGCCGCACCTGAAACCTCAACTCATGAGCTGCCACCTGAGCCAGTTCATGACACGCCAACGCCAATTGCTGACCCGCCTGCCGAGTGAGCCAACTCGGAAGTCCCTAGCCCAGTTAGGATGGATGATCCTCAAGACCCTGATGTCAAGATCACCAAGACTGGCTATGTTGAGCCGGGGAGGCCAACCATACTGGCCAAATGTTCCGCCGAGGAGGAGCTTCTTGAATGCCGCGGGGTAAAGTTTGACGTTGCTAATTATACTCATATGAGTATTGGGGAGGTTTTTTCTAGCTATATGAGCTAAGTACACAGCATCCGTGACATTGAAATTGATATAGTGAAGCAGATGCACCAGAAGTTTGAGGTATAATCCTTTCTCTATACTGATTTATCCTTATTATGCCAGCCCCCAAGTCTATTGCTTATGATGAATATGTTGTAGACTTAGAAACAAACTTAATAACATTAGTAATATATTTGGACAAAACATGTAAGAAATCCGGCTTAGTCCGTAGCCCCCAAGGGCCGGCTTAGGCAGCATGTTTGAGCCGGTCCTTAACATGCTTGAATAGAATAAAATACTTGTAAAAAAATTAAACAGCAATATACATTAGCCCCCAAGTGTCAAGTGCTTTTGCTTGCAAAGTACTTGGGACTTACTCTCATGAACCGTCACCTTAGAAAAAATTCTTCGGTAGACATTAGCCCCCAAGTGCCATGTGTTGTTGCTTGTAAAAGGCTTGGGACTTTAATATTAAAAGCTAACAATTATAACTTTTGACTCGGTATTTGTACAGGCCACAACCAGTCAACTTGAATCAGAAGTATCTGACCTGAAGAACTGCCTGGAAGCACAAGAGACGGAAACCCAAAGAGCCAACTCCAAGTTTGAATTGAGTGTCTTTGAACAAGAGAAACTGAAGAAAGACTTTGAAATGGAGAAAAAGGCCTGGGCTGATGAAAAGATTGCTTTGATCAATCGAGCTGAGAAGGCAGAAGCGGCTCTTGAAGAGGCGACCGTCGAATTATCCGGCTTAAAACGCCATGTCTCTCAGATGGTCTCAGCAATATTTGGTAAGTCGCCCTGCAAGTGTTAAATACTTGAAGTTTTATATTGATCATATAAACTGTTATTAACTCACCTGCCATTGTTTGTGCAGGCCCCAGGAGTTCCAATCTTAATCAAGATATGCTGATAAAGCTTAAAGCGGTGTATACGTTGGTAGAACAACCCTATACCGGGTCTCAGCGGGCCTTAGCCACAGTGGCCCTGTCCAATGAAGTGCCCACACTCAGGGTGGATGTGCTAAAGAAACTCTCTGTGCTAGTCCAGCGACTCACTGAACTAAGGTGTTCGTTTGCAAGAGCCAGAGTGGTGAATGCTTTAAGCTGGGCCAAAGCTTGGCTACCGGAGTTAGACCCGGCCGACATCGCCATTGGTTATCCAAGCCTTAAGGAGGATGGCACTCCCTTTGAACAGGAAGACTTCACCACTTGTGTGAAGGAGGTACACCCCATGGCCACCCTGATAGCTGATGAAGTGGATCTCACCAAGTACCAACCGGGTTATGACGCGGAGAACCGGAGAATTCCCACGCCACATTATAAAGTGACCAGCATGATCCCCCCACTCCGTAAGCATACCTTCGCCCCTGAAGTTGACCCGACCGGACTAATTGATGATGAAGCTGATTTTGAACTTTGAATGGCATTGACTGGCCATCATCAACCTTCCAGGAAAGGGAACAAGGTGAAGAAGCGGAGAGGGCTGACCCGGATGCTTCATGTCAACACGAGAATTAACCCGCCAGGTGGCTCATAGCTGTGATGTGCTGAAAAACAATATTAACCATTCAGACTCGGGGAGTCATGTAATAGAGTAGAAATAACTTTGCTTCGCCGTGCCATCGTGCACGTTTTGGTGCTCAATACTATTAAGCCGCCATCTTACGTTCACCCGTGTTATACTTATTATCTGTTTCCTTATGCTTGACCAAGTCTTTTAACTGTCCTACACAGAAATAGATCACAAGATCCTTGGCGGCTTACCGCAAGGTGGGTTATAATATCTTGATATATAACTATTAAGATGGAAAAATAATAACAAATAAGCCTGTCGTGACATCTAATTTTGAAACTATAATATCATACCTGTGATCTTTTGATTTGTACTGCCGATTTATATGACACAAACAGTAAGGGTGATGACCCAATCTTTGGAAACCAGCACTTCCACATATATGATAATTCTCATATGTTGGCGACTTATCATCCAAAATCAAGCCGGGTTAAATTTAACCATACTTGCACTTAAATCTTTGAACAAAAAGTCTCAAGTCAAATAAAGGCTGCTTTCAAAGAAAACTTAAACCAAATAAGAAAAATAATCGAGGCTTCTGATTCGAATACGATCAGTAAACCGTTCCAAAGGGGTTAAGCTAGGATTCGAATATGATCATGTAGCCCCCAGTGGCTTTGGCGTTGCGCCGATCAAAAGGGTACCGACAGCTATGTTCTCTTTGGTTCGAATACGACCTATGTTTGAACAGGAAGCCCCCTAGTGACCTTGAGAGTTTTTTAACGACTCTGATTCAAATACGATCAAAGTCAGTTCCCAAGAGGGGTTGAGCTATGATTCGAATACGATCAAGAAGCCCCCTAGTGAGCTTGGCAGTGTGTCGATCAAGAGGGTACCGACAACTATGTTCTCTTTGGTTCGAATACGAGCTATGTTTGAACAGGAAGCCCCCTACTGATCATAAAGTTCAACGGCTAGATTCAAATACGATCATATGCCGGACCAAGAGGGTTAATCTAGATTCGAATACGATCAACCCCCAATTGGTCATGTGAAATGACAAAGATGAAGACATATGACCATTAAAGATGAAAAGGACAGAGGTCCTGCTTTAATACTTATCATAATATATACATCTTCAAAATATGTACATCATGAGAGCTGGTGGCTCAAGTGTAGTAGGGCCGTAGATGAGCGATATTCCACGGCCGGTGGGTCTCCTCCGACTTACGTGAGTATTTGTGCCCTCGAACATCGATAAGGTAGTATGACCCGTTGTTCATGTTCCTGCTGACCACAAAGGGCCCTTCCCAAGGCGGGGATAACTTGTGAGCATCAGTTTGATCCTGGATGAGCCGGAGCACCAAGTCACCTTCTTGAAAGGTTCTGGACTTAACCCGGCGGCTGTGATAGCGGTGCATGTCCTGTTGGTAAATCGCCGAGCGAGCTGCTGCCAAGTCATGCTTTTCATCTAACAGATCCAGTGCATCCTGACGAGCTTGTTCGTTATCAGCTTCAACGTAAGCCACCACGCGGGGCGAGTCATGCCGGATGTCACTAGGTAAAACCGCCTCTGCTCCGTAGACCATGAAGAAAGGCGTGTAGCCCGTAGATCTGTTGGGGGTAGTATTGATGCTCCATATCCCAGAAGGTAACTCGTCAACCTAACAACCCGGCGTCCATTGCAAGGGAACCAAAAGCCGGGGCTTGATGCCTTTCAAGATCTCCTGATTGGCTCTTTAAGCCTGACCATTGGATTGGGGGTGAGCTACTAATGAAACACCAAGTCGAATATGCTCACATTGACAGAACTCTTCCATGGCGCCTTTAGATAGATTAGTACCATTGTCCATTATAATGTTGTGTGGAAAACCAAAGGGAAATATCACCTTCTTTATGAATTGAACCGATGTGGCTGCATCACACTTACTAACTGGCTCTGCCTCAACCCAATTTGGGAACTTGTTAACCGCCACCAAGAGGTGGGTCTTTTTATCTTTGGACCTCTTGAAGGGCCTAACCATGTCAAGCCCCCAGACTGCAAACGGCCAAGTAATTGGAATCATCCTCAATTCTTGAGCCGGCACGTGAGCACGCCTCGAGAACTTCTGACAGCCGTCACATTTACTGACCAGATCCTCTGCATCAGCGTGAGCCATCGGCCAATAAAATCCATGACGGAAAGCCTTGGTCACAAGGGACTTTGACCCGGCATGATGGCCACAATCTCCTTCATGAATCTCACAAAGAATTTCTTGACCTTTGGATTCTCTTGTTGCCCCCCAGTACTTGGCGTCTTCATTGCAACTTTGATAGAATTTTCTCCCTCAAGAATATTTTCATCATGCTCTTGAACAACTTCCTTATTTGAAGGTTTGATCGCATCACCTGCAGTATTGACCTTCTCATCTTTATAGGAATCGTCTTGAAGCAGTCGATTCAAAAACCTCCAATCGGAATAGACTGGTCATCTTTTGGTGTTTCAACAAATCTCAATCGTCCTTTTTCAACGGACGATTTAACTATTTGACGAAACATATTGCAATCCTCCAAATTATGCTTGAACGAATGGTGCAACCTACAATACATTCGTCCTTGAATTGATGGCTTGACATGGTGATCAAGAATTCTTATGTAATTATTTTTCAGCAACAAATCAAATATTTGATTACACATGCTTGAATTGAAGGTATACTTCTTATTTTCTAGCCGATCTTGGTGTGAGAACGGCTTTGGATGTAAGCAAACGAATGGTTCAGATTTGGAATCTCTCCATTCGGCTATGCAATGTGTTTTGCACTCTATATATGATGTCTCCCGATAAGATATTATAATAGCATCGGTTTTCTCAAAAGAATTTGACCTTGGCTTTAAATTTCTGAAACGAAGATAGTTAGAATATACATGTCTCAATTGAGACCAAGTGTAAGCCAAGTAATAAATAAGCAAAGCTACCCAATTAGATATGAGCTTTAGATAAAGCAATGGGGAAGGCCTTGGCTGCAATAATTTTTCGCTATCGGTCTTTCTGAATGGTGCAATGTGTTGACCGATATGCTTTGTGACAATTTTATTGCCAACAAGTAAATTACCCTTCTTCATTGGTCTTTCAAAATTACTTATGAGGATTTTTCTAATAGATGCATCAACAATAAAGTTGTGACCAAATCTGAAAACAGGTAAATTACTTGCTAGACATACCTCTTCAAATATGTTGGGAGAGCATGATGGCGGTGTAACTTGAACAATATCTTGCTCTATATTTGGATGGCTCCCCAACACCTTATCATCATCTTTTTCTTGATTCCGCACATCATTACTTTGAAGATCCTTGTCAGCCGAACTTTGTTCAGCTACTTTCTCTTGTCTTTGAGGCTTGTCAATTTCTACGGCACGAAACTCGTAGGGCAGGAATTAGGTTCCATTAACTTCAGAAAAATCAAGCACGGCTGTTTTCCTGTGCTTGCCATGCCCTTTATCAATGATGCTTGCATTTTTTTATTTGATCGATTCGGAATATATACTACTTGATTCGGCTTTTTCAACTGAAGTACTTTTAGTTTCTGAATAATCATTCTTTTCATCGGTTATATCCATTGGCAAAGCTTTTTTCCTTTGAGCCAATTCCCAGTCAATTCTCTCTTGGCGAAGTACTTGCACCCTATCGCGCAAAGCTTTAACTCCCCTCTTAATTTCATCCCGCTCTAGATCAGTTTGCCCCCCAATGCTTTTAGGATCTTTCGGCAATGAACTGTTAGTGTTGCCAAAATTCTGCAACTGTGTAGAGGGTGTATAATATGTTGCAGCACTAGGTGGAGGTGTATGCACTGGTGTATAACAATATGCTCTCTCGCCAATTCTATCAATTGATGAAGTTTCATCTTCTTGCAAAACTCTATCCTTTATTGCAGCATAATCAGGATACAACCCATTTTCATGTTGTTCAAGGCAAAGGGCACTAATCCTCTTATTTTGTGTCAAGCTCTTTTTTAACGCAACCACAACCGCTTCTGGAAGGGATTGCTCCACAATACTTTCAGATTCTTTCGGCAATGATTCGTGAGTGTTGCCGAAATTCTTGACTTGCATAGAGCATGCATTATATGCTACAGTATTTGATGATGGCACATGTGTTCCTATAAAATTTTCACTTATTCGGCTATGACCATGAAGATGCGGGGCCGAATTATGAACATCTACAGTTGCATACGGTGTTGAAAATTTACTAACATGAGGTGTAGCATATGATGGTTGAGAGTAACTGGCCGAATAGCTAGTAGTAGCATGGCCAATTCTCCCATCCATCGGCAATGTTGGATACAAATATTGCAAATTAGTTGCCGATGAATAAAAAGGTGAAACACTTTCTTGTATGCTATTGGAAATTTTAACATGAGATGTTTCAAATTGACAAACCAAACCCATCATGTTGTTCATCGGCATATGGATTTGTGGGGTTGCCGATGCATGAGAGTTTGGATACATATGTTGTACGTTGCTAAAATAATAAGAATTTGAAGCAAGAAGATTGTTTTGCATCGGCCCTTGCACATAATTAGATATATAATTGATAAAACTAGGGCTAGCCGATATATTATGCTCATTAGGTGATCCAAGAACAACATATGGATTATTTGCATCTACAAAGGGGAATTGGGTATTCATATTACCTTTGTAGATTGCAGCAACCTGATGACGATCTCTTCGTAGGAAGAACGGGCTGGAGACCGTTCAAAGCTTCGTCCCCAGCGGAGTCGCCAAAAAGTGTTTTCGCACACGAACACGTCACCATGTACCTTCAACGCCGAGGGTGATGCACCACAGCTCACGTCGAAGGAGACCCGTCCGGAAGCGCGGTACGCAAGCAATCCGGCGGGCGCTTTTGTACACCCGAAACCCCACACGCCCGGGAGGGACCCCGTCAAGGCGGGCGGCGGCTATGGGCTGCCCTAGGTCGGCCTGACGCCCCTAGGGCCTCGAGGTTCGCTGCCCTGCAAATGAAGAACGAACGAAGAATGAGAAGAAGAAGAACTAGGGTTAAGGAGAAAAGGTAAAGGGTAAAAAGTGGTAGATGTGTTTGATCGATTGTGTGTTGTTCAATCGGCCGTCACCCCTTAGGTATATAAGAGGCAGCTGGACTTCCTGTGTGAGGCAAAGGCTTGGATTCACGTCCAAAACCCTAGTCAAATTCCGATTGGTTTTATCCGAACTTTCCAAAACTGTTCGGTTTAAACTGGTTGCACCTTGCGGGCCATGTTTGTGTTGTAAATATGCCCTAGAGGCAATAATAAAAGTATTATTATTATATTTCCTTGTTCATGATAATTGTCTTTTATTCATGCTATAACTGTATTATCCGGAAATCGTAATACACGTGTGAATACATAGACCACAATATGTCCCTAGTGAGCCTCTAGTTGACTAGCTCGTTGTGATCAACAGATAGTCATGGTTTCCTGGCTATGGGCATTGGATGTCGTTGATAACGGGATCACATCATTAGGAGAATGATGTGATGGACAAGACCCAATCCTAAGACTAGCACAAAGATCGTGTAGTTCGTTTGCTAGAGCTTTGCCAATGTCAAGTATCTCTTCCTTTGACCATGAGATCGTGTAACTCCTGGATACCGTAGGAGTGCTTTGGGTGTATCAAACGTCACAACGTAACTGGGTGACTATAAAGGTGCACTACAGGTATCTCCGAAAGTATCTATTGTTTTATGCGGATCGAGACTGGGATTTGTCACTCCGTGTAAACAGAGAGGTATCTCTGGGCCCACTCGGTAGGACATCATCATATGCGCAATGTGACCAAGGAGTTGATCACGGGATGATGTGTTACGGAACGAGTAAAGTGACTTGCCGGTAACGAGATTGAACAAGGTATTGGATACCGACGATCGAATCTCGGGCAAGTAAAATACCGCTAGACAAAGGGAATTGAATACGGGATTGATTAAGTCCTTGACATCGTGTTTCATCCGATGAGATCATCGTGGAACATGTGGGAGCCATCATGGGTATCCAGATCCCGCTGTTGGTTATTGACCGGAGAACATCTCGGTCATGTCTGCATGTCTCCCGAACCCGTAGGGTCTACACACTTAAGGTTCGATAACGCTAGGGTTATAAAGGAAGCTTGTATGTGGTTACCGAATGTTGTTCGGAGTCCCGGATGAGATCCCGGACGTCACGAGGAGTTCCGGAATGGTCCGGAGGTAAAGATTTATATATAGGAAGTCCTGTTTCGGCCATCGGGACAAGTTTCGGGGTCATCGGTATTGTACCGGGACCACCGGAAGGGTCCCAGGGGCCCACCGGGTGGGGCCACCTGCCCCGGGGGGCCACATGGGCTGTAGGGGGTGCGCCTTGGCCTACATGGGCCAAGGACACCAGCCCCTAGAGGCCCATGCGCCAAGATAAAGGAAAAAGGGGAGAGTCCTTAAAGGGGAAGGCACCTCCAAGGTGCCTTGGGGAGGATGGACTCCTCCCCATCCTTAGCCGCACCCCTTCCTTGGAGGAGGGGGCAAGGCTGCGCCCTCCCCCTCTCCCTTGGCCCTATATATAGTGGGGAAAAGGAGGAGCAATCATACCTAAGGCCTTTGGTTGCCTCTCTCTCCCTCCCGTGACACATCTCCTCTCCCGTAGGTGCTCGGCGAAGCCCTGCAGGATTGCCACGCTCCTCCACCACCACCACGCCGTTGTGCTGCTGTTGGATGGAGTCTTCCTCAACCTCTCCCTCTCCCCTTGCTGGATCAAGGCGTGGGAGACGTCACCGGGCTGTACGTGTGTTGAACGCGGAGGTGCCGTCCGTTCGGCACTAGGATCATCGGTGATCTGAATCACGACGAGTACGACTCCATCAACCCCGTTCACTTGAACGCTTCCGCTTAGCGATCTACAAGGGTATGTAGATGCACTCTCTTTCTACTCGTTGCTGGTCTCTCCATAGATAGATCTTGGTGACGCGTAGGAAATTTTTTGAATTTCTGCTACGTTACCCAATAGTGGTATCAGAGCTAGGTCTATTGCGTAGATTCTTTGCACGAGTAGAACACAAAGTAGTTGTGGGAGTCGATATTGTTCAATATGCTTGCCATTACTAGTCTTATCTTGATTCGGCGGCATCGTGGGATGAAGCGGCCCGGACCAACCTTACACGTACGCTTACGTGAGACCGGTTCCACCGACAAACATGCACTAGTTGCATAAGGTGGCTGGCGGGTGTCTGTCTCTCCCACTTTAGTCGGATCGGATTCGATGAAAAGGGTCCTTATGAAGGGTAAATAGCAATTGGCAAATCACGTTGTGGTTCATGCATAGGTAAGAAACGTTCTTGCTAGAAACCCATAGCAGCCACGTAAAACATGCAACAACAATTAGAGGACGTCTAACTTGTTTTTGCAGGGTATGCTATGTGATGTGATATGGCCAATGGATGTGATGAATGATATATGTGATGTATGAGATTGATCATGTTCTTGTAATAGGATTCACGACTTGCATGTCGATGAGTATGACAACCGGCAGGAGCCATAGGAGTTGTCTTTATTTTTTGTATGACCTGCGTGTCATTGAAGAACGCCATGTAAACTACTTTACTTTATTGCTAAACGCGTTAGTCATAGAAGTAGAAGTAGTCGTTGGCGTGACAACTTCATGAAGACACGATGATGGAGATCATGATGATGGAGATCATGGTGTCATACCGGTGACAAGATGATCATGGAGCCCCGAAGATGGAGATCAATGGAGCTATATGATATTGGCCATATCATGTCACAACTATATAATTGCATGTGATGTTTATTATGTTTATGCATCTTATTTGCTTAGAACGACGGTAGTAAATAAGATGATCCCTCATTAAAATTTCAAGAAGTGTTCTCCCCTAACTGTGCACCGTTGCTACAGTTCGTCGTTTCGAAGCACCACGTGATGATCGGGTGTGATAGATCCTTACGTTCACATACAACGGGTGTAAGACAGTTTTACACAGCAAAAACACTTAGGGTTAACTTGACGAGCCTAGCATGTACAGACATGGCCTCGGAACACGGAGACCGAAAGGTCGAGCATGAGTCGTATAGTAGATACGATCAACATGAAGATGTTCACCGATGATGACTAGTCCGTCTCACGTGATGATCGGACACGGCCTAGTTTGACTCGGATCATGTAATCACTTAGATGACTGGAGGGATGTCTATCTGAGTGGGAGTTCATAAGATGAACTTAATTATCCTGAACATAGTCAAAAGACCTTTTGCAAATTATGTCGTAGCTCACGCTATAGTTCTACTGTTTAGATATGTTCCTAGAGAAAATATAGTTGAAAGTTGATAGTAGTGATTATGCGGACAGTAGAAAACTTATGTCCTTAATGCACCGCTCAGTGTGCTGAACCCCAAACGTCGTCTGTGGATGTTGCGAACATCGGACATACACGTTTTGATAACTACGTGATAGTTCAGTTAAACGGTTTAGAGTTGAGGCACCAAAGACGTTTTTGAAACATCACGAAACATATGAGATGTTTTGAGGGCTGAAATTGGGATTTCAGGCTCGTGCCCATGTCAAGAGGTATAAGACCTCCGATGACTTTCTTAACCTGCAAACTAAGGAGAAAAGCTCAATTGTTGAGCTTGTGCTCAGATTGTCTGAGTACAACAATCATTTGAATCGAGTGGGAGTTGATCTTCCAGATAAGACAGTGATGGTTCTCCAAAGTCATTGCCACCAAGCTGTTAGAGCTTCGTGATGAACTATAACATATCAGGGATAGATATGATGATCCTTGAGGTATTCGCGATGTTTGACACCGCGAAAGTAGAAATCAAGAAGGAGCATCAATTATTGATGGTTGGTGAAACCACTAGTTTCAAGAAGGGCAAGGGCAAGAAGGGATACTTCATGAAACGGCAAATCAGCTGCTGCTCTAGTGAAGAAACCCAAGGTAAAACCCAAACCCGAGACTAAGTGCTTCTGTAATAAGGGGAGCAACCACTAGAGCAGAATTACCCTAGATACTTGGTAGATAAGAAGGCTGGCAAGGTCAATATAAGTATATTGGATATACATTGTGTTAATGTGTACTTTGCTAGTACTCCTAGTAGCACCAGGGTATTGGATACCGGTTCGGTTGCTAAGTGTTAGTAACTCGAAACAAAAGGCTACGGAATAAACGGAGACTAGCTAAAGGTGAGCTGACGATATGTGTTGGAAGTTTTTCCAAGCTTGATATGATCAAGCATCGCACGCTCCCTCTACCAAAGAGATTGGTGTTAAACCTAAATAATTGTTATTTGGTGTTTGCGTTGAGCATAGACATGATTGGATTACGTCTATCGAAATACGGTTATTCATTTAAGGAGAATAATGGTTACTCTGTTTATTTGAATAATACCTTCAATGGTCTTACACCTGAAATGAATGGTTTATTGAATCTCGATCGTAGTGATACACATGTTCATGCCAAAAGATAGTAATGATAGTACCACCTACTTGTGGCACTGCTGTGTAAGTCATATTGGTATAAAACGCATGAAGAAGCTCCATGTTGATGGATCTTTGGACTCACTCGTTTTTGAAAAGTTTGAGACATGCGAACCATGTCTATTGGTATATATGCATGAAGAAACTCCATGCAAATGGACCGTTTGAACTCACTTGATTTTGAATTACTTGAGATATGCAAATCATACCACATGGGCAAGATGACTGAAAAGCCTCGGTTTCAGTAAGATGGAACAAGATAGCAACTTGTTGGAAGTAACACATTTTAATGTGTGCAGTCCAATAAGTGCTGAGGCATGCAGTGAATATCGTTATGTTCTTACTTCACAGATGATTCGAGTAGATGTTAAGAATATTTACTTGATGAAACACAAGTCTGAATTATTGAATGGTTCAAGTAATTTCAGAGTGAAGTAGAAGATCATTGTGACAAGAGGATAAAATGTCTATGATACGATCATAGAGATGAATATCTAAGTTACGAGTTTTGGCACACAATTAAGACATTGTGGAAATTGTTTCGCAATTAATACCGCCTGGAACACCATAGTGTGATGGTGTGTCCGAACATCATAGTTGCACCCTATTGGACATGGTGCGTACCATGATGTCTCTTATCGAATTACCACTATCGTTCATGGGTTAGGCATTAGAGACAACCACATTCACTTTAAATAGGGCACCACGTAATTCCGATGAGATGACACCGTATGAATTATGGTTTAGAGAAACCTAAGTTGTCGTTTCTTAAAAGTTTGGGGCTGCGACGCTTATATGAAAAAGTTTCAGGTTGATAAGCTTGAACCCAAAGCGGATAAAATGCATCTTCATAGGAAACCCAAAACAGTTGGGTATACCTCCTAATTCAGATCCGAAAGCAATATGGATTGTTTCTAGAATCGGGTCCTTTCTCGAGGAAAAGTTTCTCTCGAAAGAATTGAGTGGGAGGATGGTGGAGACTTGATGAGGTTATTGAACCGTCTCTTCAACTAGTGTGTGATAGGGCACAGGGAGTTGTTCCTGTGGCACCTACACCAATTGAAGTGGAAGCTTATGATATTGATCATGAAACTTTGGATCAAGTCACTCCCAAACCTCGTAGGATGACAAGGATGCGTACTACTTCAGAGTGGTACGTAATCCTGTCTTGAAGGTCATGTTGCTAGACAACAATGAACCTACGAGCTATGGAGAAGCGATGGTGGGCCCGGATTCCGATAAATGGCTCGAGGCCATAAAATCCGAGAACGGATCCATGGACTTTGGTGGACTTGCCCGATGATCGGCAAGCCATTAAGATAAATGGATCTTTAAGAAGAAGACGGACGTGGATGGTAATGTCACCGTCTATGAGGCTCGACTTGTGGCGAAGAGTTTTTTCACAAGTTCAAGGAGTTGACTACGATGAGATTTTCTCATCCGTAGCGATGCTTAAGTCCGTCAGAATCATGTTAGCATTAGCTGCATTTATGAAATCTGGCAGACGGATGTCAAAACGAGTTTCCTTACCAGTTTTCGTAAGGAAAGGTTGTATGTAATACAATCAAAAAGTTTTTGTCGATCCTAAGGATGCTAAAAGGTATGCTAGCTCCAGCGATCCTTTTAAGGACTGGAGTAAGCATCTCGGAGTTGGAATGTACGCTTTGATGAGATGATCAAAGATTTTGGATTTATACAAAGTTTATGAGAAACTTGTATTTCCAAAGAAGTGAGTGGGAGCACTATAGAATTTCTGATGAGTATATGTTGTTGACATACTGATGATCAGAGATGATGTAGAATTTCTAGAAAGCATATAGGGTTATTTGAAAACTGTTTTTCAATGGAAAGCCTGGATTAAGCTGCTTGAGCATTGAGCATCAAGATCTATAAGGATAGATTAAAACGCTTAATGGTACTTTCAAATGAGCACATACCTTGACATGATCTTGAAGTTGTTCAAGATGGATCAGTCAAAGAAGAAGTTCTTGCCTGAGTTGTAAGGTACGAAGTTAAGACTTAAAGCTCGACCATGGCAGAAAAGAGAGAAAGGACGAAGGTCGTCCCCTATGCTTTAGACGTAGGCTCTACAGTATGCTATGCTGTGTACCGCACCGAAAGTGTGCCTTGCCATGAGTCAGTCAAGGGGTACAAGAGTGATCCATGAATGGATCATAGGACAGCGGTCAAAGTTATCCTTAGTAACTAGTGGACTAAGGAATTTTCTCGATTATGGAGGTGGTAAAAGAGTTCGTCGTAAAGGTTACGTCGATGCAAGCTTAACACCTATCCGGATAGCACTAAGAAGAGATACCGGATATGTATTATGGGGCAACAATTTAGAATAGCTCCAAGTAGAACAGTTATTTGGAACAGCTCCAAATAGAGCGTGGTAGCTACATCTAGGAGATGACATAGAGATTTGTAAAGCACACACGGATCTGAAAGGTTCAGACCCGTTGACTAAAACCTCTCTCACAAGCAACATGATCAAACATAAAACTCATTGAGTGTTAATCACATAGTGATGTGAACTAGACTACTGACTCTAGTAAACTCTTGGGTATTAGTCACATGGCGATGTGACCTGTGAGTGTTAATCACATGGCGATGTGAACTAGATTATTGACTCTAGTGCAAGTGGGAGACTGTTGGAAATATGCCCTAGAGGCAATAATAAAAGTATTATTATTATATTTCCTTGTTCATGATAATTGTCTTTTATTCATGCTATAACTGTATTATCCGGAAATCGTAATACACGTGTGAATACATAGACCACAATATGTCCCTAGTGAGCCTCTAGTTGACTAGCTCGTTGTGATCAACAGATAGTCATGGTTTCCTGGCTATGGGCATTGGATGTTGTTGATAACGGGATCACATCATTAGGAGAATGATGTGATGGACAAGACCCAATCCTAAGACTAGCACAAAGATCGTGTAGTTCGTTTGCTAGAGCTTTGCCAATGTCAAGTATCTCTTCCTTTGACCATGAGATCGTGTAACTCCTGGATACCGTAGGAGTGCTTTGGGTGTATCAAACGTCACAACATAACTGGGTGACTATAAAGGTGCACTACAGGTATCTCCGAAAGTATCTATTGTTTTATGCGGATCGAGACTGGGATTTGTCACTCCGTGTAAACAGAGAGGTATCTCTGGGCCCACTCGGTAGGACATCATCATATGCGCAATGTGACCAAGGAGTTGATCACGGGATGATGTGTTACGGAACGAGTAAAGTGACTTGCTGGTAACGAGATTGAACAAGGTATTGGATACCGACGATCGAATCTCGGGCAAGTAAAATACCGCTAGACAAAGGGAATTGAATACGGGATTGATTAAGTCCTTGACATCGTGTTTCATCCGATGAGATCATCGTGGAACATGTGGGAGCCATCATGGGTATCCAGATCCCGCTGTTGGTTATTGACCGGAGAACATCTCGGTCATGTCTGCATGTCTTCCGAACCCGTAGGGTCTACACACTTAAGGTTCGATAACGCTAGGGTTATAAAGGAAGCTTGTATGTGGTTACCGAATGTTGTTCGGAGTGCCGGATGAGATCCCGGACGTCACGAGGAGTTCCGGAATGGTCCGGAGGTAAAGATTTATATATAGGAAGTCCTGTTTCGGCCATCGGGACAAGTTTCGGGGTCATCGGTATTGTACCGGGACCACCGGAAGGGTCCCGGGGGCCCACCGGGTGGGGCCACCTGCCCCGGGGGGCCACATGGGCTGTAGGGGGTGCGCCTTGGCCTACATGGGCCAAGGACACCAGCCCCTAGAGGCCCATGCGCCAAGATAAAGGAAAAAGGGGAGAGTCCTTAAAGGGGAAGGCACCTCCGAGGTGCCTTGGGGAGGATAGACTCCTCCCCATCCTTAGCCGCACCCCTTCCTTGGAGGAGGGGGCAAGGCTGCGCCCTCCCCCTCTCCCTTGGCCCTATATATAGTGGGGAAAAGGAGGAGCAATCATACCTAAGGCCTTTGGTTGCCTCTCTCTCCCTCCCGTGACACATCTCCTCTCCCGTAGGTGCTCGGCGAAGCCCTGCAGGATTGCCACGCTCCTCCACCACCACCACGCCGTTGTGCTGCTGTTGGATGGAGTCTTCCTCAACCTCTCCCTCTCCCCTTGCTGGATCAAGGCGTGGGAGACATCACCGGGCTGTACGTGTGTTGAACGCGGAGGTGTCGTCCGTTCGGCACTAGGATCATCGGTGATCTGAATCACGACGAGTACGACTCCATCAACCCCGTTCACTTGAACGCTTCCGCTTAGCGATCTACAAGGGTATGTAGATGCACTCTCTTTCTACTCGTTGCTGGTCTCTCCATAGATAGATCTTGGTGACACGTAGGAAATTTTTTGAATTTCTGCTACGTTACCCAACAGTTTGGGGGAGTAAAAGACCTCGGATGGAAACGAGCCCAAAAGCAATCTTGACCGTTTCGACGAGACGAACAACTTTCATGTTGAACGTTTCGAGACGAACAACTTTCATGTTGAATGTTTTTTGATATGATGCCATCTTGAGGGGGTTTTCGGCTGTTTTCCGAAGTCTGCAGCAGCAAAATTCAAAACCTGGACGAACATACCCGGAGTGTCCGGCCATCCACAGAGAAAAACAAAACCCGGATGGTTGTCCCCGGAGTGTCCGGCCATCGAGTGCAGAAGCATCTTGTATTGTCTCTAACTTTTGCATATGACCTCTGATTGGGACGATCTTTATATCAGAATCGATCGTCTCGACGAGACACATAACTTCCATGTTGAAACTTTCTCCATTTGAAGCCATATTAATTTGGTTTCAAGCCATTCTTTAATATGGTGTCAACATGAGCTTCTCTGAACTTGTCATAGCTTTTGCAGCCGAGCTCCATTTTAGACCATCTTCATATCCATCTTGATCTTCTCGAAGAGAGCCATCCCATGGTGACTTTCAACAATAGGTTTGAATTAATCTTGACATAGCTTCAAGCTAGTCTTTATGATCGTGCCACTTTTGAGCGTCAACAGAAGTGGAGGCTAATAAAGGGAGGTGATGGTGCCAAGTGGGCGCGTGGTGGCTGGTGTGATTTCTCTTTCGGCGTTTGGTGGTGTAGGGGCTCGAGCTTGAGCTTGAGCTAGAGCTAGTGTGTTGGAGGTGATGGCCTAGGGTAAGGTACAACTAGAAATAATTTAAAAAAATACGGCTAGAAATACTGCAAATAACAGGCTTACTAGAACTGAGTCGACTGAGATTTAATCAAGTCTCAATCGACCTTCCAACATTTCGTCCCATCGTTTGTAACAATTACTTCTACCGGTTGCAGCATCCATTTTACTAGTCCCTCGTCAATTGTAGCAAGTCATCTCACTGGTCATAACATTCTTCATTGACGGTTGTAGCATTTTAGTTAGAATGGTTGCAGCATATGGTGTCGTTGCTTGAAGTACCGTTGTACATTTTTCATCGCCGTTTGCAGCATCGAGCCATGCCGATTGTAGCACCACAACCACACTAACATCACTCGATGAGACTTCGTTAAGTCTTAGTCGACTAAGTTCTAGACACACCCAATAAATAATGGTGAGGTTCATATTTTTCTTTTAAGAATGGGAAGGGATCCGAAGGTCCTAGATACTGAAATTAAGATTTCAAAATTGTTCCATACCACAAAGGACCCCACAAGTGCAAAACAAGAAATTATAAACGGATTTTCTGTCAGGGGTGCACATTATTTTGAACCGCACGAAAAACGTGCTTAAAATATTTGATTTTTTTAATGTGAATATGCATGCAAGGCGGACCTTTGTCGGCACCGCTCAGGTCGAAAAGAGAGAGAAGCCATGAGAAAATTTCCAAATGTGGGGTGGAAAAGAGCCGCAAGAGGACTCCACAATTACATCGATTTTTATTGCGCTTTATCTGTACTATCTTTTTATCTGTATTTTTCTCTGTGTTCAAGTGAAATTTCCCTCCAGTATTTTCCCATCTTTTTCCATGATTCATTTCTCAAAATCTCGGGATTTTCTACAAGAGAAGCGGAGCAAGCATGCAACGGTTGGCACAAGAAATTAGCAAATTACTATTAAGGCAATTAAGTAGCCAGTGTCACCCACCAGCAGTGGCACTGACCCTTACTCTTTTTTCTTCATGGTAATATGTGTCTCATTTACATTATATGGATCATAGTACAAGTTACGTACATACACACATGGTAAAACTGAAAAGAAAGCACAAAGTTAGTCTTCTCACAAAGGAATACTAGCTAAAAAAGACTAAAGAATCCTATGATCTTGACACCGACGTTCGTCACCTGCCTCTGCACCGACCATAGCAGCCACCAAAGGAAAAAAATGATGGATCACCTCCACACCTGAGCTCGACGCGGTTTCACCGCTATGTAGGTTTGCGGACCTCCAAGGTGGCATACAAAGGGTCATGATCATCTTCTAATGTAGTGAAAACTGGCGCACTGCACGCATATACCACTTGTCGAATTCTGGGAGTTCCCCGTTTTTCGTAGATTAGTTTTTTCAAAATGTTTTATCTCTTGAACCATGCTTCCAAATCATGAACCTTTTTATCACTGGGTATAAATCCAGCAGTGCGTCGTCCGGGGCGGAACCAACGCTGCTTCTCGGCATGGATGGGGCGATGCTATCCAATGCTGGACAATCGTCCGCTAGCTGCTCCGGCAGCTGAGACCCCCTTTCCTGGCTAAGTGAGTCGATCTGCTGTTGCTGCCGCTAGAATTTGAGTGCCAAGTCCGCGTGCAAAGCTTCTAGGCCTTGAAGGCGTTCTGCGTCCTACTTCCTCTGCTCCTCCTCCAGCTTCCTCTTCTTCTCCTCCTTCATCTTCTTTCTTGCACGACACCTGTAGTCGTCATTCCATTCCGAAAAGCCCTCATACCAGGGAATAACGCCCTTGCCTCGTGTTCTTCCCGAGTGTTCAGGATTTCCCAGGACGCGCGTAAGCTCGTTGTTCTCTCTGTTGGGCGTGAACACCCCTTTTGAGCATCTTCTATTGCGTCAAGTAACTTTTGTTCGGCTCCTTTTAGACTTGCCTTCTGCGAAACCAGGCCTGTCTTCGGGTCCAACGCCCCCCATGCGCATAGAACCAAGTTCTGCACCTGGGGGCAGCTCCTAGTAACTGGAGTGACCCCTGCATCCTCCATCTCTTGCTCAGACTTATCCCACTTAGGCATTGCCACCGCGTAGCCACCTGGCCCCAGCCTATGGAACTGTGTCTTTTTTGCGGCATTGGCCTTGTTTTTTCTCGACTGCTCCTTAGATGATTCTGATTCCTTGAATTTCACGAAAGCGGGCCAGTGTTCTCTTTGCTTCTCCAGTGTTCCCTTGAATTCTGGAGTCTTCCTTCCTGCAGCGACGTAGTTGGCCCATACAGCTTTCTTGTGGGTGTTGAATGCAATTGCCATCTTCTTAAAAGCAGCGTCCTTGACTTTCTGCACATCGGCATCGGTGAAATAATCTGGTAGGGTGAAATGTTCCATCAGAGATTCCCAAAGCTTTTGTTTTGCTCTCTTGTCGACCCAAGTAACATCTGGACATTTAGTTTTTGGCTCTTCCCATTCTTGAATGGAGATCGGAGTCGGTCCTTCACAAGAACTCTGCACTGACGAACGAACTTGTTCGCAATGTTCTTAGGCGTGAGGGGTTCGCCACTAGCTTTGATGGAATCGATGTTGTACTTTACACCCTCCTTCAACTTTTTGCCCGGGCCTCGCTTTGTCCTGCTGTCTGTAGAAGCAGATTTGCTCGATCCGGAGGGCTGAAAGAAGAAAGATCAATTTGTTAATATATCTTCAAAAAAACATGTGATGATCACCAGATGCCTGCTTATATAAATATACCTCGCCGGTAGTATTTGTTATTTCAAGATCAACATTGTCTGCGTCATCATAATCATAATCATAGTTCATGACTTCATGAGCTCGGTCGTCGAGATCGAATATCTTATCAACACCCTCCCCGGTATTGTTCAGATATTGGGAGCCGTCATGTCCTTCATTCAGATCATCTGGCCTGTTAGGGCTGCGTATGATCTCGAACATGGCCTCTTCTCCCTCTCTGCCGGTATTGCCCGCCATAGCTTTTAACTAATCCAGAAGAAATATAAAACAATTTAGTATTCAAATTACAATGCATGGATGCAATCAATTGTTGGAAATATGCCCTAGAGGCAATAATAAATTGGTTATTATTATATTTCCCTGTTCATGATAATTGTTTATTATCCATGCTAGAATTATATTGATAGGAAACTCAGATACATGTGTGGATACATAGACAAACACCATGTCCCTAGTAAGCCTCTAGTTGACTAGCTCGTTGATCAACAGATGGTCACGGTTTCCTGACCATGGACATTGGATGTCATTGATAACGGGATCACATCATTAGGAGAATGATGTGATGGACAAGACCCAATCCTAAGCCTAGCACAAGATCGTGTAGTTCGTATTCTAAAGCTTTTCTAATGTCAAGTATCATTTTCTTAGACCATGAGATTGTGCAACTCTCGGATACCGTAGGAATGCTTTGGGTGTGCCAAACGTCACAACGTAACTGGGTGGCTATAAAGGTGCACTACTGGTATCTCCCAAAGTGTCTGTTGGGTTGGCACGAATCGAGACTGGGATTTTTGTCACTCCGTATGACGGAGAGGTATCTCTGGGCCCACTCGGTAATGCATCATCATAATGAGCTCAGTGTGACTAAGTAGTTAGTCACGGGATCATGCATTACGGAACGAGTAAAGTGACTTGCCGGTAACGAGATTGAACGAGGTATTGGGATACCGACGATCGAATCCCGGGCAAGTAACGTACCGATTGACAAAGGGAATTGTATACGGGATTGCTTGAATCCTTGACATCGTGGTTCATCCGATGAGATCATCGTGGAACATGTGGGAGCCAACATGGGTATCCTGATCCCGCTGTTGGTTATTGGCTGGAAAGTTGTCTCGGTCATGTCTGCATGGTTCCCGAACCCGTAGGATGACACACCGGAGGATGGCCTCGGCGCCCCAGCTGACGCAGAGCCCCCACCGGCACCCGCGCCCGCTCCGGCCACTGCCCTTGTTGTCTCACTTCACGCGATGGCCGGCATTCGTGATGAACGGACGATGCTCTTACTGGTCACGATCCAGGGCGAGCGCCTGGTGGCCCTCCTGGACATAGGTTCCACGCATAATTTCCTGCCAGAGGCCACCATGTAGCGCCTCGCGTTACAACCGACAGGCGGGGAGCAGCTGCGGGTCACCGTCGCTAATGGCGATCGTGTACGCTGACATGGGCTTGCCCGTGACGTGCTTATCACGATCGGCGACGAGCACTTCACCATCACCTGCGCCGACATTGATTTGGGCTGTTTCGACTTCATCCTCGGCGACGACTTCTTGCGGAGTCTCGGTCCCATCCTTTGGGACTTCGACACCCTGACGATGACCTTCTGGCGTCTCGGTCGCCGCGTCCACTGGGAGGGCATTGGAGGCACCCCGGCGACACCCCCGCTCCAGCTGGCGGCGGCCACCACCGAGGCCGCGCATCCACTGTTGGCCAACCTCCTGCAGCAGCACCGTGATCTCTTTGAGGAGCCGCAGGGCCTTCCGCCGGCCCGGATCTATGACCACCGTATTCACCTCCTTCTGGGATCGGCTCCTGTGGCCGTACGGCCCTACCGGTATCCTCAGCTGCAGAAGGACGAGTTGGAGCGACAGTGTGCGCTCATGCTTGCCGCGGGCATCATCCATATCTCCACATCGTCGTTCACGACGCTGGTCCTCCTCGTTCGCAAGTCGGACAGCACGTGGCATTTCTGCATCGACTACCGCGCCCTTAACGCACTCACGCTGAAGGACAAGTTTCCTATCCCGGTGGTCGATGAGCTTCTCGACGAGCTGCACGGGGCGCGCTTCTTCACCAAGCTGGATCTCTGGTCGGGGTATCATCAGGTGCGCATGCACCCGGACGACATCGCCAAGACGGCGTTTCGGACTCACCACGGACACTTTGAGTTTTTGGTGATGTCGTTTGGCCTCTCCAACGCCCCGGCGACCTTTCAGGCCTTGATGAACGATGTCCTCCGACCCTAATTACGGCGGTTTGTGCTCGTTTTCTCTGATGACATTCTTATCTACAACGCTTCTTGGGCAGAGCACCTCCAGCATGTGGCCATCATCTTCAACGAGCTTTGGGCGCATCATCTTCATCTTATGCGCTCGAAGTGCTCGTTCGGGACTCCTTCTGTCGCTTACCTCGGCCACGTCATCACGGCCGAGGGGGTGGCCCTGCTCACGCGCCTTCTCCATCGCGACGCCTTTTCTTGGGATGAGGAGGCCACTATAGCGTTCGAGGCCCTCAAGGGGGCCCTCACGACGGGTCCCGTCCTGCAAATGCCGGATTTCGACCTTCCGTTCACCGTCGACTGCGTCGCCTCCGGTGCGGGGTTTGGTGCGGTCCTTCATCAGGGCGATGGACCCCTCGCCTTCTTCAGCCGGCCCTTTGCCGCCCGCCATCTTAAGCTGGCGGCTTATGAACACGATCTCATTGGGTTGGTGCAGGCAGTGCGACATTGGCGGCCCTATCTTTGGGGTTGCTCCTTCCGGATCCGCACAGACCATTACAACCTCAAATTCATGCTGGATCAGAGGCTCTCGACCGTGCCACAGCACCAGTGGATCAGTAAACTCTTCGGGTTTGACTTCACCGTCGAGTACCGGCCCGGTCGCCTTAACACCGTCGCCGATGCCCTGTCGCGGCGTGACGCCGATGTGGACGACGGTGCGGCTGAGGGGGCGGCCTTCTGCATCATCACCGGGCCCTCCTTCGCTCTCTACGCCAACATCCGGCGGGCGACCGCAACTGTGGCTGACTCTCTCCTCCTTCAGCAGCAGCTGCCAGCGGGGCAGCTGGAGGAGCCGTGGCGACTCGCCGACGGCCTGCTCCACCATGGGCGCCGGGTCTTCGTTCCGGCGCACGATGATCTTCGTCATCAGGTGCTGCGTCTCGCCCACTCGGCGGGCCATGAGGGTGTGCAGAAGACACTCCATCGTCTTCGCGCTGACTTCTACATTCCAGGTGATCGTGCCCTGGTCCATGACTGGGTACGGTCTTGTGTGACGTGCCAGTGCAACAAAACGGAGACCCTACGGCCGGCTGGCATGCTTCAGCCTTTGGAGGTGCCGTCCCAGGTATGGGCAGACATCTCCATGGACTTCATCGAGGGCCTCCCTAAGGTGGGCGGCAAGTCCGTCATTCTCACGGTGGTCGACCGCTTCTCCAAATATGCTCACTTCATCGCGCTCGGCCATCTCTACACCGCGGCGTCGGTCGCTCGGGCCTTCTTCGATGGCATTGTCCGTCTCCACGGGTTCCCTTCTATGATCGTCAGTGATCGGGACCCTGTGTTCACGGGACATGTGTGGTGCGACCTCTTCCGGCTGTCGGGCGTGAAGCTCCGCCTGAGCACCGCCTTCCACCCTCAGATGGACGGCCAGTCCGAGATTGTTAACAAGGTGATTGCCATATATTTGCGTTGTGTTACAGGTGATCAACCTCGCGCATGGGTGGACTGGCTTTCGTGGGTGGAGTACTGCTACAACACCTCTTATCACTCCGCCCTCCGTGCTACGCCTTTTGAGGTGGTTTATGGCCGGCCACCCCCGCTGATTCTTCCAGTTGATCCAACCTTGGCGCGGACCGAGGCGGCCGGTGCTCTTCTGAGGACCCGTGATGAGATGTTGGCAGAAGTCCGGCAATGCCTCCTTCAGGCTCAGCAGTTGGCTAAACACTACTATGACGGCCACCATCGCGAGGCGGAGTTCGCGGTGGGTGACTGGGTCTGGCTGCGTCTACTTCATCGCTCTACGCAGTCCTTTGGACCCTCGCGCGAAGAGGAAGCTGGGTCCTCGCTATGCCGGTCCCTTTGCTATCCTGGAATGCATTGGGCAGGTGACTTACTGTCTTCAGGTTCTAGCGGGCGCGCGGATCCATGATGTCTTCCATGTGGGGCTGCTTAAGCCCTTCCGCGGAGAGCCACCCGCGGCTCCGCTAGCGCTACCGCCAATCACGGACAGACGTCTACTTCCTGAGCCGGAGAAGGCGTTGAAGGCTCAGCTGCGTCGCGGCTCTTGGTACGTGTTGATTCAGTGGGCTGGACTGCCAGAGGAGGACGCTACTTGGGAGCAGCGCGAGGAGTTCCGCCAGCACTACCCCGACTTTCAGCTCGAGGACGAGCTGTTTGCGTAGGCGTGGAGACATGTTATGACCGGCCGGT
Organism: Triticum aestivum; assembly: GCF_018294505.1. Classification (NCBI taxonomy): domain Eukaryota; kingdom Viridiplantae; phylum Streptophyta; class Magnoliopsida; order Poales; family Poaceae; genus Triticum; species Triticum aestivum. The sequence continues at coordinate 2,723,844 of NC_057795.1, forward strand.
CCTACAGCCGCAGGAGGCCCACCGGGAAATCTTAGCCCGCAAGTTATCTTATTTTTTATTTCGCATCGTGGTTATATATACAACTTGTAAGACTATTTTGAGATTCAAGCAATAAGAAGAATTCTATTGCCCGACTCCCAGAGGAGCCGGAACCCTAAAACCCTAGCCGCCTCCTTCCCTCGCCGCTGTCATCA
>NC_057795.1:2724238-2794198 GCF_018294505.1 Triticum aestivum
TAATCATAATCATAGTTCATGACTTCATGAGCTCGGTCGTCGAGATCGAATATCTTATCAACACCCTCCCCGGTATTGTTCAGATATTGGGAGCCGTCATGTCCTTCATTCAGATCATCTGGCCTGTTAGGGCTGCGTATGATCTCGAACATGGCCTCTTCTCCCTCTCTGCCGGTATTGCCCGCCATAGCTTTTAACTAATCCAGAAGAAATATAAAAACAATTTAGTATTCAAATTACAATGCATGGATGCAATCAATTGTTGGAAATATGCCCTAGAGGCAATAATAAATTGGGTTATTATTATATTTCCCTGTTCATGATAATTGTTTATTATCCATGCTAGAATTATATTGATAGGAAACTCAGATACATGTGTGGATACATAGACAAACACCATGTCCCTAGTAAGCCTCTAGTTGACTAGCTCGTTGATCAACAGATGGTCACGGTTTCCTAAACCATGGACATTGGATGTCATTGATAACGGGATCACATCATTAGGAGAATGATGTGATGGACAAGACCCAATCCTAAGCCTAGCACAAGATCGTGTAGTTCGTATTCTAAAGCTTTTCTAATGTCAAGTATCATTTCCTTAGACCATGAGATTGTGCAACTCTCGGATACCGTAGAATGCTTTGGGTGTGCCAAACGTCACAACGTAACTGGGTGGCTATAAAGGTGCACTACTGGTATCTCCGAAAGTGTCTGTTGGGTTGGCACGAATCGAGACTGGGATTTTTGTCACTCCGTATGACGGAGAGGTATCTCTGGGCCCACTCGGTAATGCATCATCATAATGAGCTCAGTGTGACTAAGTAGTTAGTCACGGGATCATGCATTACGGAACGAGTAAAGTGACTTGCCGGTAATGAGATTGAACGAGGTATTGGGATACCGACGATCGAATCTCGGGCAAGTAACGTACCGATTGACAAAGGAATTGTATACGGGATTGCTTGAATCCTTGACATCGTGGTTCATCCGATGAGATCATCGTGGAACATGTGGGAGCCAACATGGGTATCCTGATCCCGCTGTTGGTTATTGGCCGGAAAGTTGTCTCGGTCATGTCTGCATGGTTCCCGAACCCATAGGATGACACACCGGAGGATGGCCTCGGCGCCCTAGCCGACGCAGAGCCTGCACCGGCACCCGCGCCCGCTCCGGCCACTGCCTTGTTGTCTCACTTCACGCGCTGGCCGGCATTCGTGATGAACGGACGATGCTCTTACTGGTCACGATCCAGGGCGAGCGCCTGGTGGCCCTCCTGGACATAGGTTCCACGCATAATTCCTGCCAGAGGCCACCATGTAGCGCCTCGCGTTACAACCGACAGGCGGGGAGCAGCTGCGGGTCACCGTCGCTAATGGCGATCGTGTACGCTGACATGGGCTTGCCCGTGACGTGCTTATCACGATCGGCGACGAGCACTTCCACCATCACCTGCGCCGACATTGATTTGGGCTGTTTCGACTTCATCCTCGGCGACGACTTCTTGCGGAGTCTCGTCCCATCCTTTGGGACTTCGACACCCTGACGATGACCTTCTGGCGTCTCGGTCGCCGCGTCCACTGGGAGGGCATTGGAGGCACCCCGGCGACACCCCCGCTCCAGCTGGCGGCGGCCACCATCGAGGCCGCGCATCCACTGTTGGCCAACCTCCTGCAGCAGCACCGTGATCTCTTTGAGGAGCCGCAGGGCCTTCCGCCGGCCCGGATCTATGGACCACCGTAATTCACCTCCTTCTGGGATCGGCTCCTGTGGCCGTACGGCCCTACCGGTATCCTCAGCTGCAGAAGGACGAGTTGGAGCGACAGTGTGCGCTCATGCTTGCCGCGGGCATCATCCATATCTCCACATCGTCGTTCACGACGCTGGCCTCGTTCGCAAGTCGGACAGCACGTGGCATTTCTGCATCGACTACCGCGCCCTTAACGCACTCACGCTGAAGGACAAGTTTCCTATCCCGGTGTCGATGAGCTTCTCGACGAGCTGCACGGGGCGCGCTTCTTCACCAAGCTGGATCTCTGGTCGGGGTATCATCAGGTGCGCATGCACCCGGACGACATCGTCAAGACGGCGTTTCGGACTCACCACGGACACTTTGAGTTTTTGGTGATGTCGTTTGGCCTCTCCAACGCCCCGGCGACCTTTCAGGCCTTGATGAACGATGTCCTCCGACCCTAATTACGGCGGTTTGTGCTCGTTTTCTCTGATGACATTCTTATCTACAACGCTTCTTGGGCAGAGCACCTCCAGCATGTGGCCATCATCTTCAACGAGCTTTGGGCGCATCATCTTCATCTTATGCGCTCGAAGTGCTCGTTCGGGACGCCTTCTGTCGCTTACCTCGGCCACGTCATCTCGGCCGAGGGGGTGGCCCTGCTCACGCGCCTTCTCCATCGCGACGCTTTTCTTGGGATGAGGAGGCCACTATAGCGTTCGAGGCCCTCAAGGGGGCCCTCACGACGGGTCCCCGTCCTGCAAATGCCGGATTTTCGACCTTCCGTTCACCGTCGACTGCGTCGCCTCCGGTGCGGGGTTTGGTGCGGTCCTTCATCAGGGCGATGGACCCCTCGCCTTCTTCAGCCGGCCCTTTGCCGCCCGCCATCTTAAGCTGGCGGCTTATGAACACGATCTCATTGGGTTGGTGCAGGCAGTGCGACATTGGCGGCCCTATCTTTGGGGTCGCTCCTTCCGGATCCGCACAGACCATTACAACCTCAAATTCATGCTGGATCAGAGGTTCTCGACCGTGCCACAGCACCAGTGGATCAGTAAACTCTTCGGGTTTGACTTCACCGTCGAGTACCGGCCCCGGTCGCCTTAACACCGTCGCCGATGCCCTGTCGCGGCGTGACGCCGATGTGGACGACGGTGCGGCTGAGGGGCGGCCTTCTGCATCATCACCGGGCCCTCCTTCGCTCTCTACGCCGACATCCGGCGGGCGACCGCAACTGTGGCTGACTCTCTCCTCCTTCAGCAGCAGCTGCCAGCGGGGGAGCTGGAGGAGCCGTGGCGACTCGCCGACGGCCTGCTCCACCATGGGCGCCGGGTCTTTGTTCCGGCGCACGATGATCTTCGTCATCAGGTGCTGCGTCTCGCCCACTCGGCGGGCCATGAGGGTGTGCAGAAGACACTCCATCGTCTCCGCGCTGACTTCTACATTCCAGGTGATCGTGCCCTCGTCCATGACTGGGTACGGTCTTGTGTGACGTGCCAGTGCAACAAAACGGAGACCCTACGGCCGGCTGGCATGCTTCAGCCTTTGGAGGTGCCGTCCCAGGTCTGGGCAGACATCTCCATGGACTTCATCGAGGGCCTCCCTAAGGTGGGCGGCAAGTCCGTCATTCTCACGGTGGTCGACCGCTTCTCCAAATATGCTCACTTCATCGCGCTCTGCCATCCCTACACCGCGGCGTCGGTCGCTCGGGCCTTCTTCGATGGCATTGTCCGTCTCCACGGGTTCCCTTCTACGATCGTCAGTGATCGGGACCCTGTGTTCACGGGACATGTGTGGTGCGACCTCTTCCGGCTGTCGGGCGTGAAGCTCCGCCTGAGCACCGCCTTCCACCCTCAGACGGATGGCCAGTCCGAGATTGTTAACAAGGTGATTGCCATATATTTGCGTTGTGTTACAGGTGATCAACCTCGCGCATGGGTGGACTGGCTTTCGTGGGTGGAGTACTGCTACAACACCTCTTATCACTCCGCCCTCCGTGCTACGCCTTTTGAGGTGGTTTATGGCCGGCCACCCCCGCTGATTCTTCCGGTTGATCCGACCTTGGCGCGGACCGAGGCGGCCGGTGCTCTTCTGAGGACCCGTGATGAGATGTTGGCAGAAGTCCGGCAATGCCTCCTTCAGGCTCAGCAGTTGGCTAAACACTACTATGACGGCCACCATCGCGAGGCGGAGTTCGCGGTGGGTGACTGGGTCTGGCTGCGTCTACTTCATCGCTCTACGCAGTCCTTTGGACCCTCGCGCGAAGAGGAAGCTGGGTCCTCGCTATGCCGGTCCCTTTGCTATCCTAGAACGCATTGGGCAGGTGACTTACCGTCTTCAGGTTCTAGCGGGCGCGCGGATCCATGATGTCTTCCATGTGGGGCTGCTTAAGCCCTTCCGCGGAGAGCCACCCGCGGCTCCGCTAGCGCTACCGCCAACCACGGACGGACGTCTACTTCCTGAGCCGGAGAAGGCGTTGAAGGCTCAGCTGCGTCGCGGCTCTTGGTACGTGTTGATTCAGTGGGCTGGACTGCCAGAGGAGGACGCTACTTGGGAGCAGCGCGAGGAGTTCCGCCAGCACTACCCCGACTTTCAGCTCGAGGACGAGCTGTTTGCGTAGGCGTGGAGACATGTTATGACCGGCCGGTCCTACAGCCGCAGGAGGCCCACCGGGCAATCTTAGCCCGCAAGTTATCTTATTTTTTATTTCGCATCGTGGTTATATATACAACTTGTAAGACTATTTTGAGATTCAAGCAATAAGAAGAATTCTATTGCCCGACTCCCAGAGGAGCCGGAACCATAAAACCCTAGCCGCCTCCTTCCCTCGCCGCTGCCACACGCGCCAGGACGGCGCCACGCCACCGACCGCCGCGCTCAAGCCCGCGCCCTCCTCCCTCCTTCCCCTACAGCCTACGGCCTAGACCGGGCAGAACCCTAGCTCCTAACACCCTCCGCCAGCCAGTGCTGCTCGAGGAGGATAAGTATGTACCACTGCTCCTCCTGCGCCTGCCGGAACAATGACATGGGCACGGGCGTCGGCTGCTCCTCAGCCATGGTGGCGTTAAAGTGCCCCTGCGCCTACTCCATCATCAAGCCGGCATGCACCGGCGCAGAATCCGGCGCGGAGTCATTGTCGGAGCTAGTCTAGGTCGTCATCAGAGACGTCAAGAGAGCTGGCCGGCATGCCACCTCTATCCTCCTGGCATGACGGCTCTGCCAAGTGGTTGCAAGGGTGGCACCTCATGCTTCATCTCCGTCCACATGCTCTCCCATAGAGCGTTCCCGCTCGCCGTCATGGCGGACATGGTGCACGGGAGGAAGATGTAGAGCGGGTGGGTTGTGGCGTGTTCTCGCCGAGTGTGGCTTCCTTTAAACAGTGGATGCCGGTGAAGCCAAGCGTCCAAGTGCGTCAATGCACGGGCACCGGAGTCAGTTTCTCGGCCGGCGAGCGTGACTATTGGTGGCAGACGGAGGGACGGGCATTAACGGACATGGTAGATATCCATTCATGTCCCGTCCAGTAAACGTGTCTCCCGCATTGAATAGGCGCGGACACCGGTGACGGGGTGCGGACGGCGCCCTCGAGCCGGCGAGCCACTTCAATGTCGGCACCAGCTAGAGGTCACGTCCTCTCTGGTCCGATGTCAATGGGGAGCGGCCGCTCTACAGCGACATGAACGCGGGCAACTGGTTTCGGGTGGGAACACACGCAGGCAAGGGAGGGTTTTAGGGTGAGAAAGGGTTGTCAGAACTCAGAAGCGGGCATGACAATGGTCCAGATGTCCGGAAAGCTTCCTCCTAGTTTGTTTTTGGGTTGCAAAAAATGCGTCCGAAACGGTCGGTGGATCGATATATAGGCCCGTGTTGGATAGCAAAACATGTCTGGACCGCGTGGTCCGGACGATTATGGACGGGTTAAGGGTAGGCGTTGGAGATGCCCTAATATCACTATTTGTTGAGGAGGGTTGGTTTGATCTAGAAACATAGTTGGCTTGCCAGATATTTCCTTTTGCCAAATGTCGTCAGAGTGTCGATGTTAGCTATAAGGAAATTTGTTACGGTCCGTTCGTCGCGGTGGTATTTGGAACCATGCTCAACGTGCACATCCGTTGTTTTTGTAGGATGGTGTAGCTAAGGAGATCGGATGCACGTGGTGGCCAAGAGGGAGGGAGCAAATTTATTTTTTTCACATTTATAGCTATGTGAATACATATTGTGCCCGGTGCATTTGAACAAATAGAACGCATTTGAACAAAACAGAACAGATTGACTTTGAACTGTTGCCCATAGCAACAAAATAAGACAACAAATGCACGCACACACACTTCATTGTCGCCGGTAGCGACGCACGAGCATTTTACTAGTATTCATTAATGAGTAACATTTCGGGAAGGAGCGACGATTAAATACTCAATGCAACACCATTATTATTGCGTGCAAATAACATCTCACAGTGACATTATTATTGTGCGTCTTGTATTTGAAAGGGAGTAGCAAAACTCAATCAATCAGAGACGCTGCCCCCTTGCGATGCATTATAGTTGTGGCTTGTGCATCCTCATTGATCGAGATTTCATGTTATGGAGGAGAGACGCTGTATGAGCACGTTGAACACAGCGTCCCTGTCCATCATGTTGACCCTGACGCACCTGGCGTCTCCTCCGAACTGCTCCCCGCCCCGCGCCACGATGCCGTGCCCGCGCAGGAACTCGGCGCAGTCCTCCACGCCATCCTTGTAACAGCGCAGCCACGCGAAGGCTGAGAATGCATGAGAATTCAGATCAAGTTGGAGCAATGACGGAATTATATTGGCATGTAGTGCTACTAGCGTACCGGGGTACGCTGCCACGGTTTGCTTGGTGAAGTTGCAGTAGCCCGTGATCTCATCTGGGAGGCTGAAGGTGCCCGTTGCCGCCACGGCGGCGTGCAGGGCCCGCCAGCGCTCCCCCGTCCGGCGTCGCGCAAAGTCGAAGAGGCGGAGCTGCGTGCCGTCCCCGGGGCCAGGTTCGTAGGCGTCGGAGACGACGCCGAGGATCTTTGCGGCACGGAGCTGCGAGTCCTTGGACACGCCGATGGTGCTCCCATACACGAAGTAGACCATCTTCTTGGCCACATCGCTGTCCTTGACCAGCGCCCACCCGAGCCTGGTGCCGCCGTGGCCGCTGAGCTTGGACATGGTGAAGAGCATGATGTCGTGCGCGGCGGGGCTGGTGATGGGCGTGTACTGAGGCCAGTAATACACCAGGTCGTGGATCGCCTTGCCCTTGCCGGAGTCGGAGCTTAGGACGGCCTCGCGGATGGCGCCGTCGGGGTTGTTGGGCGAGACGACCAGCTCGATGTTCTCGCCGCCGTGGTCGCCGTGGAAGGCGTTGGCGTCCCCCGCCCACCGGTAGTAGCCCGAGAGCAGGAGGTCCGTCTGCACGGGTACATCTACCACGTACGTCGTCCAAGATCACACCCAGCAGGGCATGTCAATCACCCACGACCACGACTCACGAAATAATAATCTAACTGTCTGTATTTTCTTGCTCGATCGACCTATTCTTTTCTTACCGAGTAGTAGGGCGCCGGAGAGACGACGCCGACGGGCCGGTCGGTGCTGGTGGGGGCTAGGGCGTACATGGCAGCCTGGAAGAGCTGGGTGGTGCCAGTGCCGACCACGAGGTGGTAGCCGTCGGCCATTGCGTTGCCGACGAGGCGGTGGACGCGGCGCACCTCGCGCTCCAACTCAGGCTCCAGGTACCAGCAGAGGCCCCCTGCGTTGGAGAAGTAGCTCATCCCCCACCACCCGGGGATCACCGCCGCCGCCCGCTCCCCAGCCTCCCTCCAGAACGCCTCGTACATGGTAGGGTCGCCGCTGCACAAATGACACGCAAGGCAAAGCAGACGTGTTACATCAATTCTAGTTCTGCAATACTAATAATCACCAATTGTATTGTTTTATGAAAGGAACACGCACAACTCGAGGTTGATGACAGCGTCCGGCGAGAGAGCATCCCCCTTTGCATCTGGTCTACCTCTTGTGACAGAGCTTTTGTCACAGCGTCGCCGGTTTATGTGGTACTGGCAGAGGAGAAACACGAGGTAGGCGAGGTTGGAGACCACCAACGTCCAAACCGCAACCCCACCACCGCTCGGCGCCGGCCGTCCCAACTCCTTGCCGCCGCCGTCCATTCCGCCCCGTGCAGGAAACACCTTGCTTCTCACCCCACGCGTCACCCTTCTTCTAACCTACGTAGTGTCCTGCTATTAGTAGAATTTGTAATCTACATAGTAGGCTCCTAGGTGCTATATATAGACACACACACACACAATCATACACCCATTTAGAGCAAGTATAATAAGCTCATAAACTCGTAAATCAGTTAGAGGAGTAATGTTTTTGCTCCTCGGCTGAAAAGTCGCCCCATGGCGCCTAAAGATACTCTCCCGCCCACGCGGCGCCACACTTCCCGTAGCCGACTCCCCACGTACCACCAATGACAGCTGCTCCGGCTGGAACAACTAGGCAAGAACCTTCCGCTGCCCGCACCAAAAATAAAGTTGGAGACAAAACATGTTGCCCGGTCCACCACACTAGTAACTACCACCGGTAGCAAGGTCGGAGGGGTGGCCAATGCATCTCCGACGATGTCAGGCCGCCCTGCCACTGCTTCTGTCGGCGGCAAGTGTGCTAGCAAGCCGACGGCCGATGAGTCGGCCCTCGCCGAGGAAGCGAGGAAGAAGAAGAGAGAAACAAAGCCACTCCGGCACCTCATCCCCATCTGGCTGCTCATTGGCGTCTCGGGCTGCCCCTACATCCAGTGCTCCGTCTTGTCGTTGTTGTTGTCATGGTGCAGAGATGAACGTAGCCAAACACTTAGCGTCTTTGGAGGCATCACATGCGCTTGGGATTGAAGATCTGAATTAGTATTCGGTGTTTGATCATCATGTAGCTGAATGGGAGGACAAAGAGGAGGCCGAGACCCGGGTGGTGGCCGAGGAGGTAGAACTTGAGGAGAAGGCAGAAGAGGAGGAGGTTAAAGATCCCATGGAGACCGGGACCCAACCAAGCACGAGGCAACCAAGCATAAGGACTCACAACTACAACCAAGTTGAAGATATTGGTTTGTGCTATGCTTGGAAGAACATCTCCACGGGTGCAATGGTTGGAAGTAATCAAAGGACCGTTTGGGGGAGAAATGCGGAGTACTACAACAATTCTATGGATGTGACACCAAGATGCACTCAAGGCTCTCTTGTGCATCGTTAGGGCACCATCCAAGAGCAATGCAACCGATCGTCCGTTTGCATTGTTCAAGTGAATCATTCACCACCTAACAGTGGGCCGGTCACGAAGTTTGTCCCTATCATTTGAGATCTCTTCAAACAAAGAAACCAGAAATTCGGCCACAATTCATTTACCAAAGAGATCAAGCTTCAACATATCCATTCAGGACGATGATAGGAGGATGAAGATGCCAACAAGAGTACCGTTGGCAAAAAATATTGCAAAAGAGAGAAAGAGGAGAGGAGCATTCGGTGGCACATACCAAGATCAACTTGCGGCCATGATTGAGGCCGAGAAAGTTTTGACGGCCAAGCGCAGGGATGAGAAGACATTGAGATGGAATGAGCTCAAGATGTTGGAGGACGAGAACTGTAAATCCAAGTTAGCGACCGAAGATAGGAAGTTGAAGGAGGATGAGCGTAGTCTTGCACTCGAGGAGGAAAGGCTTTAAAATGCAAATAAACCAAAGACCATGCTATCATGTTCATGAAATTAACCACAATGGATGATACCGTAAAAAAGTTTGGGGAGCTCACTCATGGCGAGATCTTGACCCAAAGGGAGGTCCCTCTTCGTAATGGTGGTGGTAGTGGTGGCCGATAGGATGGTGGCCTAGAGGATGGTGGTGGTGGTCGACGAGAGGATGGTGGTGGTGATGATGGTGATGATGGGGGTGGCCATGTGTATGGCGGTGCCACTCTCCTGCTCGCCAAGACTCCATCTTGGCCGAGCCACCACAATTCTGCTGCCACCAACATTCCGTGGGCTCGCGTCGCCGCCTCCAGACGGCGCTGCCACCTCCAAAGCTCAACAACGCCAGCTCTGTCCAGGACCGCCGTCGCACGAATCCTCCAGTCGCACAACGGCAGCCAGCCCCCGCAACTGGCCGACGCGGAATAGGCCAGATCGAGCCCCGGCGCAAAGAGCGTCGTGCCGCCACTGTCCCGCGCACTCCGCCGTGACGCGACATCACCGGCCAGCAGGCCGTGCCGCCCCGCACCGCCACCGCCTGCGCGCCACCCGCCGCGCTAGGGCACCGAGATCCGCCGATGTGCCCGAAGAGGAACCCCCCGCGGCCCCTGATACAGGTGAGGGCGAAGAGATCCCGCCGTCGTCAGCACCGCTCGGGCTTTGCCTGGCGGCGCCCGCTGACGGCGGCGGGGGAGGGGAAGAGGGTGGGGGCTAGGTCTGGCGGCGGCTAGGATTCGGCACCCGGGTCGCCCGGGCAATTCATAATTGACAATCAGGTGCAATTTTTTTATTTATCACCACCAAAATGGCGTCGGCAACCACCTGGCCGGCCCAACATGCCCTCTTCTTCGAGGATGCAGATGTCTGTTGGGAATAAGCCGTGGCGGAGCACGGTATGGCTGGTGTCAAGTGCGCCAGGTCGGGTTCTTGGCAGTGCGATCGGCGTCGGTGCGTGCAGCTGGTCGGGTCTATGGGCTGGGTCACGGCGGTGGCTGTACGTATGTGAGTATGAGTGAAGTGCGTGTGTGCGCATGTGTGTATGGCCGCAGCGTGCGCGTTGGAGGGCGTTGTGTGCGGACGAAGCGTTCGGATCAAGCACCGTGCATGTAGTTAGCTAGTAAGTAGTTAGTTCGTGGGTTTGTTAGGTGGACGCAGTGTTTTAAATAGCAGGCCATGCTAAATAATGACGGACCTTCAAATCAGCAATAGCCGAGCTATAGAGAGCTATTTTGTATATAAGATCATTTAGGGCATCTTCAATAGTTGTAAGATAGTTGTTGGTAGACTTTGCCATATAGGATTTTTGATGATGTGTCATGCAATAAATGAGGGAAGAGAAGAAAGTTGTATGTACATGAACCAACATCCCTTGCACAAGCTCCGATGTAGAATGATATCTCACATCCGAACACCTTATTTATTGCCTCACATCCTATTGGGCAAACTAGATACAATCCATTGAAGTTGTTGTATGTTAAGGTGTTGGTTGATGACATGACATATTTTACCAACAAGCTAACATACAAACTATTGAAGATGTTCTTAGCAACATCCTGCTGAAAAGGCTATAGCGGGCTACAACAAAGCTATAGCCGGCTATTTAAAGCTATGGCTGGACGCCAAGGTCGTGTGGCTCATGCGGTTAGTGGCCAGCATGGTGCAGCGGCTATGCATGCGTGCCTGAGGCTAAGGCTACTTAAAGATTTGTAAGCTGGCAGTCAAAAGGAGGTGCAAGCGCTTGTGCTCCGGGGGCATTAGTTGCCAGAAAACTATCTTCTTGTGTTCTTTCGTCCAGCTCCGAGAGAGAGAGAGCAAGTTTAGGGTCAGCTCCTACAATGACAGTGTCGCGGCGGGTGCTCGTGCTCGTCCGCCTCTCACCGGCCTCCCTCGCCGTCCTTGGTGCCCGCTTTCACCTCCTCGACCTCCACGCCTCGCCGCTACCCATGGACGCATTCCTCGCGGCCGCAGCTGCCGACAACGACGACCCACCGCGTGCTGCCCTTATCCCTGGCCATGGGAGCGTCTGCGTCGACGCGGCGTTCCTCGACGCCGTCCCGTCGCTGCGCTGCGTCCTGTTCAACAGTGCAGGGTTGGACCACGTTGACCTCCTCGAATGCGAGCGCCGCGGGGTCGGCGTGGCCAACGCCACAGGGGTCTACTCGGCCGACGTCGCTGACTACGCCGTAGGCCTCCTGATCGATGTGCTCCCGCGCGTGTCTGCGTCCGACAGGCACGTCCGGCGCGGACACTGGCCGGAGCGCGGCGGCCACGGGTTCACGCTCGGCAGGAAGCGCGTGGGCATCATCGGGCTTGGCAGCATCGGGTCGGCGATCGCCACGAGGTTGGAGGCGTTCAACTGCGCCGTCTCCTACCACTCACGCCGCCAGAAAAGCAATGTCCCCTACTGCTACTACCCGACCGCCCGCGACCTTGCTGAGTGCTCCGACGTGCTCGTCGTCACGTGCCCTTTGACCGCCGAGACCCGACACATCGTCGACAGGCGTGTGCTGGACGCCCTGGGGAGCGGCGGCGTCGTGGTTAACGTGGCGCGCGGCGCGAACGTCGACGAGGTGGAGCTCGTGAGGGCGCTCGCGGAGGGAAGGATCACCGGCGCCGGGCTTGACGTGTTCGAGCACGAGCCCGACGTTCCGCCCGAGCTGCTGGCCATGGAAAACGTGGTGCTGACACACCACCAGGCCGCCTTCACCCCGGAGTCCGTGGCAGACCTGGACCGCCTCTTCGTGGACAACCTCGAGGCCTTCTTCCGAGGCTCGCCGTTGCTTACGCCCGTCGTCGTCTACGACTGAGCGGCTGCGCGATCGATCGCGAGTAAACAAGACATGATTGTGGTTAGATCGTCGAAAATAAAATGGACGTTGATTCTTGCGCGGCGCTGTTCTTTCAGAAAGATTAACGTTACTCTTTCCAAAGCAGCAGCCAGGTAGCATGTGTGCTTGATCTCGTCCCGGTACCGTGTGGACCTCCCGACGGCGCCGAGCTCATTGGCGTGGGCATCACTCTGCGCTCCGAATGCTTACTTTCTCCAGATCCAATGCAATACGCTGATCGATGTCACATGTATTATAACCGAGCTCGAGGGGCATTTTCGGGAGAAAAAATATTTCGAACTGATTAGATTCCCCTTACAAATATTTTAAAGGTATTCTTGATACGAATTTAAAAAAGCCCAGTTAGTCTCATCCGTTAGATCACCCATATAATACACATGCTCTGGTGTATTATAATGGATCATAAAATATCTCATTATTAGTCACTCCCTCGGTCGCATAATATTATGGGACGGAGGGGAAGAAAATATACCCAATTTTGATTCAAGAGACACAATATTATGCATCAGTGGTGGCTGCACCCATGAACTCCTCATCGGCGACAAGTCTAGCGAGCGCCTGTGGGGCTAGGCACACCTCCAGAGCAATGCTCCCTCCACAGCCTCGGCCCTTGTACACCGTCGCCTTGCCATCTATCTTGTTCCCTGCGCCGCTCCGAACAGTCACCGGCGCGCCCCATCCGAAGTCGTTCCCATACATGTCGAACCGCGGCGAGCTCAGGCAGGCGCATGAACCTAGGCTCTTGGGGCCAGGATGCTAGCTTGTCGCTCGCGTAGGCCGTGTCGAACGACGCCACGGCCTCGTTGAGGAGCCATGCGGCCCAGCCAAGGCCCTTGTCTAGGATATCACGGGCTGTACACTTGGCAGTGCCGTGCTCCACTGTATTGCCCGCATAGGACGCTGGTATGCCGCCAACGCGGCCAAGGCATCCCACAAGCACAGTGTACGTTGTCTCCTGGTCCGGCGCAAGTCGGCGGGCTCGACACACGGCACGCCACAGGTGCGCCAGCAGGGCCTGCAGCGAGAAGATGGTGCTAGTGATGCCGTAGCCGGACATCTCATCGTTCGCCTTCGTCTTGAGATTCTTTACACTTGCCGCCGAGAAATGGAGGAAGCATTCCTGCACAGAAGGGAACAAATGTACACGCTGGCCCACGACATCCTCCAGCTTGCCGAAGGGCAGAGGGATGGGGACGGTGAAGCTGCCTAGGAAACTTCTGTCGAACACCGGCAACGGTGTCGAGATCATAACATCGTCGTTCCCACCGGCACGGCTTAGTTCGGACCAGGTGTTGAAGAATTGCCAGAATGTCATACGGTCCGCGACGCTGTGGTTCATCGAAACGGCGATGAAGACGCTGTCGGCGAGCTCAGTGACCTGTGCGGCCAGGAGCGGGAGCGACCCCTCAATGGCGTCCGCACCCAGCAGCCCGTCGAGCGGGAAGAAGGACCACACCACCCGCGGAACCAAGAGCGAGGCGGTGATGTCGGCGACGGTGACGCTGGGAGCCACGGCGTGGATGAACTCGGCGCCCTCGCCGCCGCAGCGGAGCGAAATGGTGAGGCTCTGGCACTGAGGCGACGCTCCGTCATTGCTAGCCGGCACGACAGCGGCGTCGAGGCGCCCGGCGTATGGGTAGAAGCGGCCAATGGCGCGCCCAAAGGAAGAAGCTAGACGCTCGACGTCGACGTGTCCTCCAGTAGTGGGAGGCTTGGGCAGGAGGACGCCCTTCTGGATGTGCTCCACCGTGATAGACTTCAGATCCCACGGCGTCAGGTGGATGGTCTCTACCGGCGGCAAGGCCGTTGTTTCCGGCGTCAGCAAGCTTTGTTGTATAGGAACCTAACAAACAAGTTCATCTTTTCAAAAATGATGAAAAAATAGCGGGCATTAGTGTGGCCGACCAGGTGGACCAGGCAATACAATTCCAAACAACTATTGACATCTTCTAAGAAATTGCACCTTTAGAAAAGTACAACTCTGTACATGGTTGCGAACTTGCGAGGAAGTTTCGTTCTTCCATCCATTGATTGAGACATACTCCAAAGTGTTTGGTTAAGTAGTACTCCCTCTTTTCCGGTTTATAGGGCTTATCTCAAAATTTTAGTTTTTTTTTCCATTTTATAAGGCTCAATTTGGTTGTTTCCCATCACATGTTCAAATTCCAAGGTGCATAAATCATTGCATGCAATTATTAAGAGAAAATTGACCAATGCATGTAATTTATGCATGCATGCATTGCAATTAATGCATTGGTAAACATACTTTTTTGAGGAAAACAAGAACATTAATTGGGTGCTTTTGCAAACTACAAAAAGTATTTCACCACTCACCATCTACCTTGTTTGGTGAGATTTTTGAATTGAGCCTTATAAACTGAAAAGGAGGAAGTACTGTTTAAATAAGTGTAGCCAATTGCACAACAAGGCAGTTAATATGATTTATCGAATCGAGAACGACAACCTGCCTCAAACCATGACTAGCCTAGCGTGTACTACAATGTAAAGCATGAGCGACAAATTTAGTTGGGTGCCATGTGGTGTAACAAGCGTTATTGCTCCTCGCTAAATGTTAAAACTACATCATGACACACACTTGTGATTTCATAACATATCTATCATTGGACATATGCTAGGGTGCTGCTGGTATCTCGCGATCTAACTTTTTACAAGGCACAACGATCTCATGATCATTGTATAATTGGATGAGGGAAGACCGCCCTAACATTAGTTTATCTGTATGAACGAGTTATTTAAACATATGCATGTAGGGATAATTTCAAGAAGACCCAGAATATGACAATACCCAAGTAATTTAACATTCTGACGTGTAAGCATAATGAATGAAGATTCTGCCATACATAACCAATAATAGAACAGTGATTTCACATAACGAAAGCAACTATCATTGGAAAATCAAACCTAACACAACCGTAGGATATTTCTAAGAGAACACCATAAGGAACTGAAATGATCGTACCTAGCTGATCAAAACTTTGAATAAGCTGCGGGTGTTGGGTAATTGGGAGCAGTGCGGCCAAGTTAGGCTAACTAATCTACCATTCTTAAGAAGTTGCTCCCCACTACTCCCTATTCTCTCATCATGCACACTATCCACATCATCGATGTGCCACGTCATCCTATCGTATATGCCTAAGAAGTTGGTCTACTATCAGCCTTGCATGCATGCACATCATCTACACTCAACCATCAATCGTGTGTGCCTGCCTGCCTTCCCGTACATGGGCATCACATCGTTTGGCTGGATATGTTCCTTCAGTTTCTCATCGGGCCGCTTTCCTTTATTCTCCATAATAATAGCGTCCTTTAGTTTTTTCCCAATGGCCCATCGCACCACCTGCGGCCCATGGAAATGATTAATTTTCGCTGGAAGATCAACCGACCGTGCTCTTCTTGACTATCCGCCCCCAAATGATGAGTTTCTGATGGCAGAGTTGGGTTCACGTCCCTCGCAGATTTGGAGAGCTATCCTAGAAGGGCGAGACATCCTAAAACAGGGCATAATTCGAAGGATTGGCAATGGTCACACGACGAACATATGGGATCATAATTGGATTCCTAAGGAGGGATCACTGCGGCCAATTGTATCTCGGGTCCTAAACCCATCGCAGTTAGTGTCGGAGCTATTACATCCAGCAACGGGATCATGGAATGAGAACCGTGTTCGTGAAGTATTCCTGCCTACAGATGCCGAGGCTATCATGCGGATTCCTGTGTGCACGAGTAATGTTGATGATTTTTGGGCATGGCATCCGGAGAAGAAGGGGCGTTTTACAGTGAGCTCGACTTATAAGTTCATGATCAAAACTAAGATTACACGAGAAAGCTGGCTTGAAGGGAGGAGTGGATCCTCAAGCACCGACCGAGAAGAACGGGACTGGACCTCGCTTTGGTCACTGAAGGTGCCATCGAAGGTCAGAATTTCATATGGCGACTTGCCCGTCACTCACTCCCAACGACGGACGTTTTAAACAGGAGGAATATGGCCACACGTGACGCCTGCCCGTTGTGTGGAGCTCCAGACTCATGGCGGCACGCCCTGGTTTCATGCACGTCGGCACGCTGTACTTGGGCGCTATCGGATCCGGCCTTGGTAGCTCACATGGCGGAGATTGAAGACCCCAGCGCCAAGAACTGGCTCTTTAGGATGCACGAAGATCTTGATCAACAGTCTTTTACCAAGATGATTGTGACGTTGTGGGTGGTTTGGTATGCCAGGAGGAAGGCGATACACGAAGGCATTTTTCAATCTCCAATGCAAACTTCCTCGTTTGTCACCTTGTACCTTAACGAGCTGCAGCAACTGGAGAAGCCTATCGAGCGACGAGTGCAGGCAGTACAGCAAGGTGGTAACAGGAGTTGGCGTGCGTCACCGCTAGGTGTTGTGAAGATTAATGTGGACGGAGCCGTGGGACGTCATAGACGTGGCGGGGCAGTGGCAGCAGTGTGCCGAGATCACACGGGAGCTTATTTGGGTTCATCAGCGGTTGTTTATCGCGAAATTACTGACCCCACAATCTTGGAAACATTCGCGTGCAGGGAAGCTCTAGCTCTTGCAGAGGATCTTCAGTCGACAAGAATGATGATTGCTTCAGATTGCAAAGGAGTGATTCAAGATATAAACGAAGGAACAAATGGTCCACATGCGGCTATAGTACATGAAATAACACTTCGGAGAGGCTTTTTCAATTCGGTTGCTTTTGTGTTTCAGCGTAGAAATCATAATTTCGAAGCTCATAGTCTCGCCAAGTTCGCTTGTAATTTAGGAGTAGATCGGCATGTTTGGTTGGGAGTTCCCCATGACCAAAGTCGTGTACCTATGAACATTGCTATCATTTAATGAAGTGGCGAGATTTCTAAAACAAAAAGACTATCCGCCCCCATACGTTCATCTGTTCCCATTCTCTCGCCCCTCGCTTGATCTCCTTCACCAGAAGCTCCGACTATTTCTGCGGCTCGCCCTTTTTGGTGGTTGTCCACACCATCCATCGTTTACTGGGATCAACGCATAATCCGCGCGATGTCATCTATTTGCCGCCATTCAGGATCGAAGCTGCAGCCCACTGGCCGGCGCCAAAGGTTATTCTCAATATCACAATACTCTACCCGTGAGGATCTCTGCTGCCGCACATGGTCGTTCCTGTTAGAGTAAGCCACACAACGATGGTGATCAGCATGTGCGTGTGTTGGTCGAGTCCGGACGCCGGTGCGTGGCCGCGTCCATGGCCGTGACGAGTGGAGTCTCCGAGCCGGCCGAGTCTCTGTGCGGCAGTTCCTGCACGTGTGGTGTGCACGGACGTGTCCGTGCACGAGTGCAGCGTGTGTGCGTTCTGATGGCGAGATCGGGGGAGCGTGGAGTTGGTCCTAGGCGGGCTCGCACGACCCGGACATGTGCGTGCAAGTCGCGGGAGTGGGCAGAGCGGGCCGGACCAGGTGCTCAGCGTGGACTGGGGCGTGGGGTACGTGCCCTGGCGCGCCCCAGGGTATAAGAACCCCCCGTATATGTTGTAACAGGTGTGGCTCGAGTTCGGGCTTGAGGAAATCGGCCGTAGTTGCGGCCGGCGGCGTCAGTGCGCCGGGAAGAGAAGCTGCGGCATGTGTCGCCGGAGCTTGGCGTTTGTCGCCAGGAAGAAGATGGAGTCCACGTCCAGCTTGGTGGTGGTCGTCGTGGCGGCCACGACGACGATGACGGGAGCTGCAACAACACCGGCGACAGCAACTTGTGTCAAGATTAGGGGGGGTGGGGGGGGGGATTGTTAGCACTAATGTTGTTTGTTTCGGTTAGTTGCTTGCCGCGTACGATGCGTGAGGTGAGCCGGATGGATTAGGGGCTAGCTGTTGCGATTCCGTTGGAGCTTGGAGGCATGCAGTCGCATGCAGCCGCGTCGTGCGCGCAGCCGGAGCGTGCGGATCGAGCAGCTCAGAGTGGGGCAGCGTGGTGTTAGCGCTACCAGGTCAGCCCGCCTATAAAACCTTCGTGTATGCGGTGCTTGTAAGGGCGCTGAGAGTAGCCGAGAGCCCAGCCAGCGTATGGGCTGGTGGTGCCGGCGTTCGTCGCCGGCCGGTGGTGTTGAGTAGAGTAGAGTTGTGTTTCAGTGTACTTGTATATTGCCGAGATAATGGGGTTCGTCCCCCGGCGTTCGTCGCCGTTTATGCAACTCTACTGTTCATTCTTTTCTACCCCGACCTTCTCCATTTCTATGAGTGTTTGTGCATTCATGGGTTCCAACAATTGGTATTCAGAGTCAAGTTTGAGGGGCGGCCGTGGCGCGCGGCGGCGTCCGCGGAGCGTGCAACGGACATGGAGGCTGCGGCGCGCGGAGAGCGCGGTGGCGCGAGGCACGGAGACGCGGCATGGCGGCGCACGGAGCTGCGGGTTTCGGCAGCGGCATCGAGTGGCGCTCGACGGGGCGCAGCGCGGCGGTAGCTGCATCGGCGGTGGTGCGCAACAGCGGCCGGCGAGGTGACCGTGTTGCACGGCATCTGCGGCGGCTCGTGCTGGAAGCACACGGTGGCGTCGGGCGGCAGCAACCATGGCGACGAGCTTGTCGTGTCGGGCGCGTGTATGGGTGCGCGCCGGGCGCGCTGGGCGCGTCGGGTCCATGGCGGGTCGTGCGTGTGGTATGATCGGGCTCGTCGGGCATGCCGGGTGCGCGCGGGACATGCGGGATGTACTGGTGCGGTCGGGCTCGTCGGGCGCATCGGGTGCGCGTGGGACGTGCAGGGCGTCGACGGACGCCGGACGTGTGTCGCCGGCGGAGAAGGAGCTCGGCGTATGTTGGTGGGATCGTGAGGGAGCACGGTGCAATCGGCGTCGGCGCGCCAGGTCAGGTCCGCGGGCTGGGTCACGATGACAATGGGAGCAGCAGCGTCAACTCCGGCGAGGGCGAGGTCGTGGCTTAGGAGGAGAGTGTTAGAGTAAGCCACACACCGATGGTGATCAGCATGTGCGTGTGTTGGTCGAGTCCGGAAACCGGTGCGTGGCCGCGTCCGTGGCCGTGACGAGTGGAGTCTCCGAGCCGGCCGAGTCTCTGTGCGGCAGTTCCTGCATGTGTGGTGCGTGGGAGCTGCGTCTCCACAGGCTACAAAGCCGGTCACTTCCAGGTTGTTAGCAGCGTGCATGTAGCTAGGGATTAGCTAGGTAGTTAGTGCATGGGTTAGTGGCCGATCTGGCCGGCTGGACTGTGCGTGCCTCTGCGTATTAAAGTGGCCACGGTGCTAGTGTGTAGGTGCGCCAGAGAAGAGAGATGTAGCCTCTCGGAGTGTATGTGTGCTCGTCGTGGGGTGGTGTGTGTGCCTCGAGTTCGTGCTCGAGGGAAGTGAAAGCTGTTCGTGCGGCTGCGGCGTTCGTGCGCCGGAAAATCTTCCGTGTGTCCACTGTCTTCTTTCTTCCTCCTTCTTCTTCTTCATTGTGGCATAGTGAGAGCGAGAGGGAGGTGCAGAGAGAGAGCGAGAGGCAGGCCGCGGCAGCAACAGTTCCTACGCCAGCTTAGCAACTACTGCCTGCTGGGACGATTAATCTTTCTACTCGTGTCTTGGTATACACGATTTTCTTTCTTCGTCAGCAGTTCGTCTATCTCTCGCACTGATGGATTTTAGAGTGGCCAGGTCGATTTTGCACAATTGAACCTTTTTTCTCTGCCTTATCTTCCAGGTATATATTTATGTGCTGCTTTATGCCGATGGGGATTTCCTTATCTTAGAAAAGTGTAATGTAGGCAAATAGTTCTGGGGGATTACAAGGTCAACTGCTCAATTCATATGGATACGGTTCAGCATCTACAGTGAAATCACAAGGTTTCACTTTTGACACAGTTTTTCTGCTTGACATTTCTTAAGCCTTGGCTCCTATTATTCATCTGCTGCAACCAAAATCATTTCTGTTAGTTTTTTACACATCTGCGTGCAATAGTTGTCATAAATCACGACCTTCAAATTAAGTTTATGAGTGATATTTACTTATTTTATGAAGTGTTTAGTGTTGGATGTAACCTTGGTTGAACTGCAGGGAGGAGGGGCATCAAGGTAGGCGACATAGTTGCTGCTGAGAGACCATATAACTCCAACTCTGTGCTAAATCTGCAGTTCTGCATGGACGTTCGGGGCAAGAATGAGAACTGCCGCTATAGCCATCCCTCACTATCCTACAGCACAATTGTGGAGAATCACCTCAGTTTAATTTTTCTCACCATGCTTCACTTCCATTCAGTGTAGTGGATTCTAGCTATTTGAGAGGTAACATGTTTTCAAATGCTACCCTCATATTTTTTTCATTCTGGTGTTTCTCATAGCTGTTCGGGTAAGAGATCAATGGGAAATGACCATGTGTTTGGATAGCAAGTTCTTTGAGCACTTTTCCATACTGATCAAAATAGTAATTCAAACCAAGTACTTTCTTGACATTCCACATGTGCACACCCTGCTTACCCCACTTAATCAACACGTGTGCCATGTTTTAGTTCAGCCTTTGGCCTAGACCAAAAAAAATCTTTGTCGTTGCCAGCAGGAAAATTAGCATTTTTTTTATATGTAAGTTTCGTTATGCATTCATAGATCTTCATGTGCAATAATAAGGCATTTTCTAGCTTCTTATGCTGCTACGGTTTCCACACTTTCAGACTCGACAACCTTGCAATCTGTAGTTTTGAAATATCCTTACCATGATGAATATTAAACTTCAAACAGTCAATTATTTGTAGACTCCATTATGTGAAAACTTATCCTACCTCTATTCTATTAGCAATTTATTTTCCTGAAAATGCAGACTTGGAGAAAAACAAGAAGATTACGACAATGTTGACGTATAATTGCCGTACATATTCAGAATGTTTCTTGAATTAAGAATTTATTTGAACATCTTTGGTGAATATTCTTGCATTATTACCATTTGCTGTTTTGTAGGCCCCCTTAAAGATCAGATCTCAATAAAGGATGTATTGAATGTTGCGCTCTATCTTTCATATATAGTGTTCCCATACCCCTGCTTATAAGTTGCCCTTCTGTTTTGGAAAGCTAAAGATGTTTTTGCTTGAAATAATGCTACAAAAATCAATTTCTATTTGTAGCAGTATTCAGTTTTGCTAACAAACTGGTAACTTTTATTTTACTTGGTTTCTTTCCATTTAACTGGGTGTATATAGTGGCACTGTATATTTATCCAAGTGATTATAGTAATATGTCACTATTGGTTTCATCCGTAGAGAAACATGACATTCGGCAGATCTTTGATTCTTCGTAAATGGAAGGTGTCATACAAGTATGCTTCATGAAGAAGTACGATATAGATTTGTTTAATCAGACCTACTTCTATCAATGCAAAATTGTTACATGACCTACTGGGACAAGATATTTTGGTAAGCACGTTAACCTATGGTGATGATGTAACTGAAACATGTAGCTGCTAAAATAGTACACTAACCTTTGTTCTTTTCATTCTAGGTATCTGGATATTGGATTTCTATTTTCCTGCAAAGCTACAACCTATGGCGATGAAGGAACTAAAACATGTAGTTGCTAAAATAATGCAGTCACCTTTGTTCTTTTTTTCTAGATATATGGATATTGGATTTACAGTTTGCTGTAGAGGTATAAGCTAGCGCTTGCCTCGGTTTTTATTAGGGTGCCTGTATCTGAGATTGCGACGTTAGACAACATGAAATTAATTTCTAGGATATTGGTTTACGACAATCATCAATTAATTATAATGTTATTTAGTAGTTGTGGTTCGATCGAGCCCCCTAACTAAAATCATTGTACATCAGTGGTACAATTTGTTCGCTTTCTTCTTATATTATCAGTAGATTTTTTTGTTTGAAAAAATTATGATTTTACAATAGTTGTACTCTTTGGCCTACAGTGTCCATCATATCTTTTAATCTATTTAGCCCACTAATGTCCCGCAGCAACGCGCGGGGTGTTATCTAGTAAATACAATTTTGAACAACTCTAGGGCTCTTGCAAGAAATTGCATTTTAAAAACTACACCTCGTCTTGGTTGTGATGTGGCCTTGCTCTTTCATCCATTGGTTGAGAGATAGTGCAAAGTTTTTGCTTAGCTATTATTCCTACCCTTTTAAAAGTATAGCAATTTGCAAACTAGGGCTAACTAGATAATCTATTCTGAACAACTCTAGTGCTCTTCTGACAAATTACACTTTGAAAAGTACAGCCCGTCTTGGTTGTGACGAGGTCTTGATTTTTCATCCATTGGTTGGGAGATAATCCAAAATGTTGCTTAGCTGGTACTCTTTAAAAAGTGCAACCAATTGTAGACTAAACGATAAGTATGATCGATGGAATCAAGAACAGTGACCTGCCACCGGCCTGACGTGCATATTACAGTATCTAAACTGTGTAAGATTAATTAAGTATGATCGATCGATTAGCTGGTCCTCGCTAGATGTCAAAGTATAGGATGCCGTGCAATATAATTTCATAACTGTCATGTAGGGTGTGACTGTTGTCTCGGGTTCCTCTAGTTTTTCTTTTTACATAGCACAATAATTGACCTCCTCTAGTTATTTAGTAATTAGGTGCTATCTTTACAAGATAAGGTTGTTATCAGGCTCATTAATCCATTGCGAAAAAAAGTATTCATCTAAACATTTGCATGATGGCTAATTGAGGAACATCCAGAGTAGGACCGTATCTAGCTAATTGATCCAACATGCTAACAATTGAGCATGATGATGAACATATTTCTACTCCCCGTCTACGCGCGACACGCCCCTCTCCACCCCCGCCCCAAAGATCCCATCAGGGCGCAGCTTGGGAGGCCCTCTCCGGCGGCTCCTTGTCTAGGCTCATCGTACGTGGAACATGTACAGACGAGGGTGGAAAGGGGGCAAGGCGTGACAGTCACTAGTGTAGAATTGGGCATTTTTCCCGATTCGTAAGGGCCTTTAGTCCTGGTTCATCAACTGGCACTAAAGTGTGGGGACTAAAGCCCCACCCCCCTTTACTGCTGGTTAGTCACGACCCGGGACCAAAGGCCCACCACATGGCACGAGCCCGTGCCGGGGTTAGGGGTTCTTTAGTCCCGGTTGGTGACATCAACCGGGACTAAAAGGTTTAGGGGTTTATGGTTTATGGTTTATTTTTCCTTTTAATTTTGTGTTTTCCATTTAATTATTTTTCATTTCAAACATGTTTTACGCTACTACAAACTGTACACGTTATGCATATATATATAAATGGAATTTCTCGTAGAACCAATCATAAATATATATCATCGAATTTCTCGTACGACCATTCACACACACAGTGCCCCGGTGTAGACCGGATGATATCTGAGTTCAGTGTTGATCCCGAATATTGTAATGTTCACCACGCCGGGCTTCAGAGCCGTTATCTCGCGCTGGGCACGGCCTCTTGATCCATAGATCGATCTTGTCTGACCGGCTTTATTGGTCAGGTCCTGATGTAATTCATATGTATAGCCTGCAGCCGCTGTCTCATTGCCTCTTCGGCGAGGGGGTGCGGGCTGGTGTTCGGCTTGATGTGCCGTTTTGTCCCGTCCACGTGGTGGTCGGTCTGGCTGATCTGCATAATTGTATTTCGACGATATTGGCCCAACGGCTTTGTCGTCGAATTGTGGCAGTAGCTTGCGCTTGGGGTAACTTTTTACTGGTCGCTCAGGGCCGTACTCCTCGGCGGCCAGGCCCTTGGTCCACCATTCGTTGAGCGTATCCTGCTCGGCTTTGAGCTGCTGCTGTTTCTTTTTCAGACTCTGCGCGGTGGCGATGAGCTGTCGCTTGAAGCGTTCTTATTCAAGAGGTTCCTGTGGGACGATAAAATATTCGTCACCAAGGCTAACATCCTCCTCGGAGATCGGCATATAGTTACTATCTTCCGAATCTTTATGATCAACGTGTTTCGGGCTATACTGACCCTCCACCCTCTCTTCCTGTTCGGACGTGGGCTCGATGGGGTGTTCGGGGTCTTCGGCATTATCCGGGGTCTCATTGTCTTCGGTGCCGGTATTACTATCCCTTGCCTGACGCGATCGTGCGCGGTTCGCTGGCGCCGGCGCTTTGGTGGCTCGTCGACGGGCTTGTCCCTGTCTTCGGCGTCCTCATCGTCCTTTTTGTCAGGAGTCCCCACCATGTATACGTAATAGGTCGAACTAGCCGTCCAACGCCCTGCGATGGGTGGGACTTGGCCTGATTCGGCGTCAGCATCGTCGTCCATACCATCGATGTCTTTGGACGCGTAGTCTAGCATGTCGGTTAAATCTCGAAAGTGGCTATTAATTGGGTGGAGGGCGGGTTATAAAATTCCCCGCTCTCAGCCCCCAGCCCATGCTGGGTGCAGTTCGGAGGCAAAGCTTCCGTAATGGCGAGAGATCGCATTAAGCCCAGTGCTTCGTCTAATAGCGAAAGCTGGGTACTGCAGATCTGCAGGGCTGAGCTTGGTGATAGTACCTGATCGGGCCCGATCGACACAGACCTAGACAGTTCAGAGTTGTCGTCCAGAGGAGAGTCCAAGATCCCATCTGGGTCTCCGGTCGGAAGTTCCATGATAGAAAAGAGACCGACGGGGCTGATCCTTCCGTGTTCGGACGATACGACCTGCTCCGGATCTAAGGACGAGGCAGGCGTGAGTGTTGACCGCTGGACGGGATCTAAGAGCGGATCCGAAGAGCTTCCTTCGTGAGGGCAGAGGGCAACATCCGAGGTCACGAACCCTTCTAAGATCAGATCTCCTCGGATATCAGTGACGTAGTTCAGGTTTCCGAACCTGATTTGGTGGCCAGGGGCGTAACTGTCGACCTGCTCAAGGTGGCTGGTCGAGTTGGTACGAAGCACGAAGCCGCCGAACACAAAGACCTGTTCGGGAGGCAAGATTTCCCTGGATACAGCGTCATCGTCGATGAAGAGGCGAGCCATCAATCCTTCTATTGACAACACAGCGGAGCTCTCAATAAAAGCACCAATGTCGGTGTCAAAACCGGGAGATCTGGTTAGGGGGGCCCAAGTTGTATGTCTGAGGATCGATGGTAACAATAATCAAAGGGACACAATGTTTACCCAGGTTCGGGCCCTCTTAATGAAGGTAAAACCCTACTCCTGCTTGATTATATTCGATGGGTATAGGGGTTACAAGAGTTGATCTACCTCAAGATCGTAATGTCTAAACCCTAACTTGGCTAGCCTATCAATGTTATGATCCTGCATTCGGTCTAAACCCTCCGGTTTATATTGACACCAGAGGGGCTTAGGATTGAACAAAGTATGTTTAATAAAAAGGAAAAAGTATATCCGGACACCTAAACTTGACATTCACGCACACGGGAGTCCCAACCGGACACGAGAGATGGTCTTCTTCCTTGTATCTTGACAGCCCATTAGTCCGGCCCAAATCGAATAGACCGGACGCCTGAGGACCCCTTACTCCAGGACTCCCTCAGAACCCACGCTGCCTCTCGGCATAGATTGGACGATGCTATCCAATGTTGGATCTTCTTGCTGCTGCTGCTGAGACGCCCTTCCTGGCTAAGTGAGTCGATCTGCTCCTGCTGCTGCCTAAAAGCGCGTTCTAACTCCGCGTGCTCTTATTCTAGGCCTTGAAGGCGGACTGCTTCCTCCTTCCTCTACTCCTCCTCCGGCTTCCTCTTCTACTCCTCCTGCTGCTTCTTTCTCACACGGCTTCTGTAGTCGGTGTTCCAATCTGCAAACCCCTCAAACCACAGAACAACACCTTTGGCTCGTGTTCATACCGAGTGTTCAGGATTCTTCAGGGCGCGCCTAAGCTCATCGTTCTCTCTGTTGGTCATGAACGCTCCCATTCGAGCCTCTTCTATTGCTACAAGTAAAGCGTCGGTGGCTTCTTTAAGACTTGCCCGCTCCATAACCAGCCCTATCTCTGGGTCGAACTTCCACCCATGCGCATAAAACCAAGTCCTACACATGTCGGGCCAACTCAATGTAATTGGAGTCACACCAACAGCAATCATCTCTTGCTCCACAAGATCCCACTTAGGCCGGGCGACCTGGTAGCCACCTGGCCCCAGCCGATGGTTCCACTTCTTTTTTGCAGCATTAATCTTGTTTAATATCGACCGTTCCTGAGCTGCTTCTGATTCCTTGAACTTCACGAAAGCATCCAAGTGATCTCTTGCCTTCTCTAGTGCTACCTTGAATACTGGAGTCTGCTTTTCGTCTTGTTCGTACTTGGCCCATATTTTCTTTCTTCTGGTTGTTGAATGCTATCGCCTTCTTCTTAAGAGCACTCTTCCCGACGTTCTCCCATTATGCATCTGTGAAATGATCGCTAGGGTGAAATGTGACATGAGTGATTCCCAAAGCAGATATTTTGCTCTTTCGGACGCAAAAACAACTCCTTGATCTTCCTTTGCTAGCTTGTTCCATTCTTGAACGGAGATCGCGATTTGGACCCTGACAATAACTCTGCATTGACGAGTAAACTTGTCCGCATTCTTCTTAGGTTCAAGCGGTTCGCCATTTGGTTTGATGGCATCGATGTTGAACTTTACGCCAGCCAGCAACCTTTTGGCCGGGCCTCGTACTGCACTGCTTATAGAAGATTCCCAAACCAGTACCACGACCCAAGTTGAATTTTTGGCAAAACATAAACGGTTTAAGAGCAGTTTTGAAAACCGTTTTTTCTTCATACAAAAAACATGAACCGTATTTCTATCGCATTTCTAAACGGTTTATCGGGATGAGGCAAATAATATGGCGTCAGAAAGCTGCTGTAAAACTGCTCCTTTCACATGTTGATAGTTTTCCCTAATTCCCTATGGTTAATGAGTAATTTGGAAAATCGTAAAATTTCGCAAACCGAATAGCCGAGTTCGTATTTTCGATGTCATTTTAAACGGCTAATCCAATTGAGGCGAATGATATGGCGCTGGAAAGCTTATGAAAATGCGCTAGTTTTTCATGTTGAAAGTTTTTTCTATTTTCGAATGGTTTAAAAGTAATTTGGAAAACGATAAAGTTTCACCGAATTCGTATTTTTGAGCTAATTTTTTAACCATACGTCCGAAGTAGCAAATGATGTGGAGTTGGAAAGCATGAACAAATGCGAAACTGTTTTGTATATATTGTTTCTCCTAATTCTTTACGGTTTTAAGTCAATTTTGAAAATGGCTAAAAACATACTTTCACGGTAATTCCTACAAACTTTATCGGAATGGGGCAAATAATATACCGTTGAAAAGCTACGAAAATTGTGAAACTTTTTCATGTTGATGGTTTTCTCTGATTCCTATCCATTTTCAAGTAATATTGAAAACGGCGAGATGATTCGTTCTACCTTTATCGCGAAACAGATTCTTCAAAAATGCAACGCGTGAAGAACCTGAACTTCTCGGCATGTCTACTTGAACTTTTGTTTTTCACGTGTTTTTTTCGCTTGTAGCTCTCCATCCACTCACTGGAT
This sequence comes from Triticum aestivum, assembly GCF_018294505.1. Classification (NCBI taxonomy): domain Eukaryota; kingdom Viridiplantae; phylum Streptophyta; class Magnoliopsida; order Poales; family Poaceae; genus Triticum; species Triticum aestivum. The sequence continues at coordinate 2,751,987 of NC_057795.1, forward strand.
TTGAGCAAGTGATATACCAATGGAAAACTGCTGTAAACACGCAACTTTTCCATGTTGATCATTTTTTCATACTCGCGACGGTTTTAAAAGTTTTTCATCTGAAATTCATTCAGTGTAGTAGTTGAACTTCCTTCTATTTTCACGTTGAACTTCTGTGACGTATTTTCATTTGTAATTTTCTCATCCATTCGTCAGTGGTACACAAAAATGATATTTCTTTTGTACAAACCACTCTCATAATAAAATTTTTAACTTTTTTTGACCGAGGACTTGAACTTATAACAAAAAAAATTGGGCATTGCCTTTTAATTCATTTTTCTCATATTAAACACACACCATCTAGTACATGAACATTTTTTAAATTGAACTTCATACTTTAATTTGGACTTCTAGCAAATACACGATGAACCTCCTTTACAGGAAGTTCTGAACTTCCTGGGCTGACCACGTGAACTTCTAGCAAAAGTCGTTTTAGACTTTGTCTTTTTATTCTTTTTCCTTATATGAAACGCACTCTATGTAATAGTTGAACCATTGGTTGTCTTCAATTTGAACTTCTAAAACACTAATTGAAATAACCGTTAGAAATCCTAGGTTTTCGTTACATGAGTTGTTTTAAAAAATGACAAATTGGTGTTTTTTTGTTTTCTAACATGTAAATCCTATGTTTTAATATACTCTGAACTTCTATGTTATTTTAATTTGAACTTCTCCTTGGTTTGATTTTCTATTTTCGATTAGAATCTGAGTTTTTAGTAAACATTGAATCGGTCATTTAATTTAATTTGAACTTCTAGATCTATTTGGAAACGGGAAGATCCATTTTTCTAATTACATTTTTTGATGTGTTTTGAAGTGAGAGAGTGAATGAAATCTTCTTGTTGACCTCACTGAAGTTTTTGATTTGTTCGAATGTTATTTGTCTTCTTTATTGTCAAGTATTTTCGTATTTTGAAGTTTAACCGTTCTTGTTTTTTGACTCGTGAACCTCTTGTGAGTTTTGTTAAATCTTTTTGTCCCTTTATGTTGAACCTTTTTTCACCAATACCTGTTGTTTGTCCAAATGGACCCCTCATCTTTTTAAAGGGTTTTTTATGCTCTTAACTCTCTGTGTGTTTTGTATGAATGAGCACATCGATAATATTGTCTTCTACATTTTTACGCAAACTTTTTCCTAGAACACGTATATGACATTCTCCCATATATTTATTTTAACTTTTTTCAAGATAGAAATAGTGATAGAAAATAGGACGAGTAATGCCGACAGTTCTGCACCACTGTGTAATGAAGTTTTTTCATCCTGAAGGGGAGGAGGGTGCAGCAGAAGGAAGAAGGTTAGCAGTCGGGCAGAAAGAAGGCCATCTTTTGGTCTAAGAAAACTTCTGTAGATATCAACCAAGGTCCAAAAGAATATTTTAGGTACATACCATTTGATAAACAACACAATACTGTTTTTGATTCAAAGAAGGTTCATTCACATATATGCATGAGCAAAGTATCAATTCCAAATCTGATAGACAAATGATCCATCCACAACTAACCCGTGCAAAATTTATCTATACCAAATCTTCCTGAACTGAAATACTTGCCGAACTTGGACCCTGAGATCACCAAGGTGCCAATTAGTGTCATCTGCGAGAACAACAATTACTTCATGAGTATGGAGTACTGAATGAAGCAGCAGTCTATGCAAAACTCAGACCAATTTCCAGAACCAAATACCTGCGTGAATGTGTTTCATACACATTTTGCCTTGCCTAACTTGAAGTAGCATAGCATGGCAAGAATCACTCACCATCTCTCTGAATAAGGCCGGTGCAAAATGATGGACATTATGCAATCAAAATTATGAGCCAGGAAGGAGGACTTGTGCCTCGTCCGGGCACTAGAGCAGTGGGAACCGGATGGTTGAGGCGGCAAACGTCTTGGGATGTGTAGTTCAACGACTGGAGGTGGCAGCGGCGAACGCGCTAAGTTTTGCGGGATGGGGCCGCACTGGGAGGAGGCTGCGTGGTGGTAGGGGCTCCGGTGGGTGGAGGCAGGGCAGGGGCATAGGGCGCGGCGGGATCGGACTGACGCAGTTGGCCACGCCGATCTTCATAGACGCCTACCTCCACGGAGGAGGGGAAGGGGGGAGGAGGCCGTCATGGATGCGCTGTGCTCGGGGGATGGGGGATGGAGGAGGAACGACATGAAGGAGGTCGTTGTCCCTGTCGCGCTTGTGGATGGAGGCTCACCGCAGCAGCACCGCCGTGATCAACCGCTGGATCCAGCGGCTAGCGCTTAGATCCGCGACCAATGATGGTGCCTTAGTAGGTGGCCGAGGGCGACCGCGTGGTTCCCGACGGTGACATGCAAACTGCGGTGGTGGGAGCATCCCAGGGCAGAGAGGAGGCTAGCTGTGGGCAGGTGGCCTCGTGCCAGAGGAGGCGGGGGCGGTGGCGCACCGGAGGACGAGGGGTGACCTTGCATTGGGAGAGGCGGGTGCAGCAGCGCACCGGAGGAGGCCGGGGCGGCGGCACACCGTAGGAGGAGGGGCGGCGGCGCGCGGGGGTGGGGAGGCGGCGGCGACCTCCTGGTGGAAACGTGCGGGTCGGGGGTGGGTGGGCTGCGAGGTTGAAGACGCGGGGGTGGGTGGGTTTCTTTTTTGTTTTTTTCTATATATACCGGTCCGGCTCGCTGGTTTTTAGTTCGGGAAGGTCTCCGCGCGCCCTCATAGAGCCTATCGTGATCCAGGATTAGAATAGCTATTTGAATTAGAGGTAGCCCTATAAAAGCCCGACTTCTCCCTCGCCGGATGATCACGAGATGCCTTATATAAATATACCTCGCCGGTCTTTGTTATTTGAAGAACATTTCCTCACTGGAATTTGATCTATTCGTTCATCTTCATCAAATATCATACCCTCACTGGAATTGTTCAGATATTGTGAGCCGTCATCTTCAGGTTCGTTATCATCTGGGCTCCGGGAGCGTATGATGTCGAACAGAGTCTCTTCTCCGTCTCTGCCGGTATTGTCCAGAGCTTATATTAACTAACCCAGAAGAAAGATAAAACAATTTACTATTCAAATTAGAATGCAATCAATAAGGAAAAACTGAATAATAGTAGATAAAATGTATCTCGAATAATATCAGTAATACATCTCGAATAATCCAGATAATATGCATCATCGAATATAATCTCGAATACATCATCTCGAATATTATCGAACAATATAATCTCTAATACATTGTCTCGAATATAATCAAATATAATCTCGAATACATCGTCTCAAATATTATCGAATATAATCTCGAATACATCTTGAGTATTATCACTAATACATCTCGAATATTATCACATATATAAGATCACTAGCTAATACATATCGAATATTATCGAAGAATCTAGTTCACTCGCGGTTCCTGAGGCGCGGATGGTGGACACCCAAAGAGAAGGAACCATCACATGACCATAGCACGAGTGAGATCCCTGAAGAACCTGCTAGGTATTGCAGAACCTGACGGCCAATGCAACAATGTAGCGACGGCCGTGCTCGTCCCCCTCCTTGACACAGCGACGTACCACCTCCGAAGGGGCCGGCTGCCTCCGCACCGAAACTGGCCCATGCGAACGTCACCAAAAAAGCTCCAAGTCAACAATGTGAGCCCGGTTCCTCACCAAGCTGTGGCCCCGGAATGTAATACCTCCCAGTGCCAGCCCGGCGGAGCCAAGTCCCAGACATGGCGCCACCGAAGCAGTTCGTCGCCATCGATCCAACGACGAGGATGCGGGCCGGGCATCGTAGACGTCGAGAACAAATTCTATGCCAATTTAACATTTTTTAAATGCTTGATTATGTTTTTGTAATTCTTGTTCACTTGATTTTGCAAATACATGACAAACTTTTGCAAATACAACATTAAGATATATATAAAGATTAAAATATTATTAATTCATGGTCAACTTTTTTCTATGCAACTTTTTCTTATGCAACTTTTTTCTATAAGTATAAAAAACAAAAAAACAAAAAATCTATGCAAATTTCAGTGTTCATCTACATATACATATATACATACATTGTATTAAAAACTAGTGAAAAAAACTAAAACATACATACATATAGTGAAAAAATAATCATCTAAAACATCAAAACTTACATATATACATCTGAAACATAAAAACATACATACATATATACATAGTGAAAAAAATAATCATCTAAAACATCTAATAATAATCTAATTAAAACGTATGAAAAAAAATCACTAGAGGGGGCGGCATGAGCTCACAGCGGGCGAGGTCGAGGCCGGCGTCGGAGAGGAGCAGAGGGGCACGGGCGACGGCGTAGAGGAGAGGCACGGGCGGCGTTGATACGTCTCCAACGTATCTATAATTTTTGATTGCTCCATGCTATATTATCTATTGTTTTGGACTATATTGGGCTTTATTTTCCACTTTTATATTACTTTTGGGACTAACCTATTAACCGGAGGCCCAGCCCAGAATTGCTGTTTTTTTTTGCCTATTTCAGTGTTTCGAAGAAACGAAATATCAAACGGAGTCCAAACGGAATGAAACCTTCGTGAACGTGATTTTCTCATCAGATAAGATCCAGGAGACTTGGACCCTCGGTCAAGGAAGGAGGGAGGCGGCCACGAGGGTGGAGGGCGCGCCCCCCTAGGGCGCGCCCCCCCTGCCTCATGGGCCCCCCGAAGCTCCACCAACGTACTCCTTCCTCCTATATATACCTACGTACCCCCGACAGATTAGATACGGGGCCAAAAACCTAATTCCACCGCCGCAACTTTCTGTATCCACGAGATCCCATCTTGGGGCCTGTTTCGGAGCTCCGCCGGAAGGGGATTCCACCACGGAGGGCTTCTACATCAACACCATAGCCTCTCCGATGAAGTGTGAGTAGTTTACTTCAGACCTTCGGGTCCATAACTAGTAGCTAGATGGCTTCTTCTCTCTTTTTGGATCTCAATACAATGTTCTCCCCCTCTCTCGTGGAGATCTATTCGATGTAATCTTCTTCTTGCGGTGTGTTTGTTGAGACCGATGAATTGTGGGTTTATGATCAAGATTATCTATGAGCAATATTTGAATCTTCTCTGAATTCTTTTATGTATGATTGAGTTATCTTTGCAAGTCTCTTCGAATTATCCGTTTGGTTTGGCCAACTAGATTGGTAGTTCTTGCAATGGGAGAAGTGCTTAGCTTTGGGTTCGATCTTGCGGTGTCCTTACCCAGTGACAGAAAGGGTTGCAAGGCACGTATTGTATTGTTGCCATCGAGGATAACAAGATGGGGTATTTATCATGTTGCATGAATTTATTCCTCTACATCATGTCATCTTGCTTAAGGCGTTACTATGTTTTCATTAACTTAATACTCTAGATGCATGCTGGATAGCGGTCGATGAGTGGAGTAATAGTAGTAGATGCAGGCAGGAGTCGGTCTACTTGTCTCGGACGTGATGCCTATATACATGATCATACCTAGATATTCTCATAACTATGCTCAATTCTGTCAATTGCTCAACAGTAATTCGTTCACCCACCGTAAAATACTTATGCTCTTGAGAGAAGCCACTAGTGAAATCTATGGCCCCCGGGTCTATTTTCATCATATTAATCTTCCTACGCTTTATTATTGCTTTGCTCTTTACTTTGCCTTTTATTTTACTTTGCATCTTTATACCAAAAAAATACCAAAAATATTATCTATCATCTCTATTAGATCTCACTCTCGTAAGTGACCATGAAGGGATTGACAACCCCTATTCGCGTCGGTTGCGAGGAGTTATTTGCTTTGTGTAGGTACGAGGGACTTGCGCGTGGCCTCCTACTGGATTGATACCTTGGTTCTAAAAAACTGAGGGAAATACTTACGCTACTCTGCTGCATCATCCTCTCCTCTTCGGGGAAAACCAACAGAAGCTCAAGATGTAGCAGGCGTCGGGGAGCGTGGGTGGGCGGCATGGAGGAGGAGGCGCGGGCGAGCGGCATGGAGGAGAGGCACGGGCGATGGCGGCAGCCTGTGGTTCGGCGTCGATGGGAATCGAGAGATTGGGATCGGAAATTTGCAAAGTGTCGCATATATACGATCACCTTTAGTCCCGGTTGGTGGCTCCAACCGTGACTAAAGGGTACCTTTAGTTGCGGTTGGATCCACCAACCGGGATTAAAGGTGAATTTTCACCAGGCCAAGCAATGGGAAGCCTAGGCCTTTAGTCCCAGTTGGTGGCTCCAACCGCGACCAAAGGAGGGCCTTCAGTCGTGGTTGGAGCCACCAACTGGTACTAAAGACCTCGTGCTACCACAACCACGGTGCAGGGGAAGTTTAGTCCCACCTCATGTAGCGAGAGATGCCGGGACCTGTGTTTAAGCCCCGTCGCAGCTGCTCCTTCAAACTCCTCCCTAAAGTCGGCATGTGGGCCAATGAATGCCTCTCGCCCTTGTTGGGCCTATTGGGCCCCGCTGGCCTGCATCCTGGCCCAACTGGAAGTTGGGTTTCTAGTCGTATGCAGGCCTTGGCGGCCTAGTAGGCGGGCATTTTTTCATTTATTTATTTTCCAGTTTTTTTGTTTTTTACTTTATTTATTTTCTTTTCTTGTCGAGTTTTTTTGCTTTATTTAGAGTTTTTTTTGCTTTATTTAGAGTTCTTGAGGAAATCTTTTTGCTTTAGGTCACAAAAATTATAAACATTTTGTTAATTCTAGTACTTTTAAAATTTGAATATTTTAAATTTGAATTATTTGAAATTTGTGAGAATGACTAGTTTGTGAATAAATTTACTTTAAAAATAGATTTCTTAGTGATTCTTTTTTTGTTTTATCTTTATATTAAATTTGGTAATTATTAGGTTATATTAAATGGGTATTTTTCAATTTTAGTGTCATTTAGCTCAGAAAAATTAGTAAATGCATGAAAAATAGCAAATAAAGTCGGAAAGGGTTGAACATTGATGACGTGGCTTTGAATGGTGCATAGTGAACGCACAAAAAGTCTGGAGTTGAAATAAGTTAAAAGAATGAAATGCCTTTGTAAAAGATGAGTTTTCGTCCGAAACCCTGATACTTCAAAAAAGATTGTCCATTTCGTACACGAAGTGCATCCAGCTTTTGGAGTAATCCTCTCAAATTTTTAGCATGTGCTATGTGGGTGAAATGATGATATCATGCCAACTTTCAACATTTTCATAGTTCATTTGTAGTGCTTTTCAAGTTCAGGGTCATTTTGGTGCAAAAATCAGTAAATGCATGAAAAATAGAAATGAAGTCAGAAAGGGTTGAAAATTGATGATGTGTCTTTGAATGGTGCATACTAAACGCTCAAAAAGTCTGGAGTTGAAATAAGTTAAAAAAATGAAATGCCTTTGTAACAGATGAGTTTTTGTCCGAAACCCTGATACTTCGGAAGAGATTGTCCATTTTGTACACGAAGTGCATCCAGTTTTTGTCGTAACCCTCTCAACTTTTTAGCACATGCTATGTGGGTGAAATGATGATACCATGCGAACTTTCAACCTTTTCAGAGTCATTTGTAGTGCTTTTCAATTTCAAGGTCATTTAGCTCAAAAAATTAGTAAATGCATGAAAAATAGCAAATGAAGTCAGAAAGGGTTGAAAATTGATGACGTGGGTTTGAATTGTGCATATTGAAGGCACAAAAAGTGTGGAGTTGAAATAAGTTAAAAAAATGAAATTCCTTTGTAACAGATTAGTTTTCGTTCGATACCCTGATACTTCGAAAAAGATTGCCTATTTTGTTTGTGAATTGCATCCAGTTTTTGCCGTAACCCTCTCAACTTTTTAGCACATGCAATGTGGGTGAAATGATGATACCATGCCAACTTTCATCCTTTTTAGAGTTCATTTGTAGTGCTTTTCAATTTAAGGGTCGTTTAGCTCAAAAGAAAATAGCAAATGAAGTTCTACATAATGCATGAAATAATTAGTTTGGACATAATATTTCTTCGGTTTTGAAATGCCAAAACACATAAGTACCCTAACTATTACAAAGATTCCCTTCGGTTTGTCCGAAGTGGGACTTTCCTGATATGTAAGTCCAAAAACTCACTAGAGAAGAAAGTGATGACGGTGAAGCCGGTCACATCCCAGAGTGGGATCTTGGGGTATAAAACTTTTTCTTTGTATGTGTCCCTTAGCGCCATAACCATGGAAAATCTTCATCATTTAACAGGATGCTCATGTCAATATTCACTGTGAAGGGAGCAATTTCATGAAACTTTTCATAATCTTCTGACATGTCTGTCTTGTCCTCCACTCCCACGATGTTTTTTTCCCTAAAAGAACTATGTGGCTCTTTGGCTAATCGTTTGATGTATTCGCTTCCTTATCTTTTCTTTTTCTCGTCTTGGTAGACATGTCCTTCACATAGAAAACCCGCGCCACATCATTGTCTAGGACGAATGGTTCGGTTGCGTACGCAACATTGTTGAGATCCCCCGTTGTCATTCCACACTGCAGGTCTTACTTTACCCCGCCTCCTGCTAGATTGACCCATTTGCACCGAAACAAAGGGACCTTCAAACCACATCCATAGTCAAGTTCCCATATCTCCTCTATGTAACCATAATATGTGTTTTATTTGGCCTATTGGTGTTTGCTGCATCAAAGCGGACACCTCCATTTTGGTTGGTGCTCTTTTTATCTTGGGCAATCGTGTAAAATGTATTCACATTTATCTCGTACCCTCTGGAAGTCAATATAGCCAAAGATGGTAACTAGGACAGCAAGTACAACTCATCTACAACACTGTCATTATGCATGAGACCTGTCTGCAACTAACCGGCGAAAGTCCCCGTTTGTTCATGTGTAATCGAGTCGTCAGACTGCTCCGGGTGTTTGGAGCGTAGAATATTCTTGTGTTCCTCGATATATGGAGCCACCAAGGCAGAATTTTGTAGAAGTGTATAGTGTGCTTTCGCCCAAGAATGCCCGTCCATACATATTACATGTGTTCAGGAACGTTGCATGAAAAACAAAAAATTTCTATGCGCACCCATGATCTATCCATGGAGATGCATAACAATGAGAGGGGGGAGTGTGTCTACGCACCCTAGTAGATTGTAAGCGGAATCGTTTCACAACGTGGTTGATGTAGTCGAACTTTCTTCATGCTCCAACCGATCTAGTGCTGAACGCACGACACCTCCGCGTTCTGCACACGTTCAGCTCGGTGATGTCCTCCGCCTTCTTGATCCAGCAAGACGGCGAGGTAGTAGATGAGTTCCGGTAGCACGACGGCATGGTGATGGTGATTGTGATGTGATCACTGCAGGGCTTCGCCTAAGCACTACGAAAATATGACCGAGGGAGTAAACGGTAGACGGGGGCGTCGCACATGGCTAAGACAATGTTGTGTCCTTGTGTGGCGCCCCCTGCCCATGTATATATAGGTGGGAGGGGAGAGGGAGGCAGCCAGGGCGTGCCCCTAGGGGCTGGCCACCGGCCCTAGGGCTACTGCCCTCCTTCGCCCCCCTTTCCTTGTATGAAGAAGGGGGAAAGGAAAGAGGGGAGAGAGGGAAGGAAGAGCGAGTCCAACTCCACACTTTCCTTTCCTCCTCCCCTTTCCTTTCCCTCCCCATAGGGATGGCCCCATTGAGGGTGTACCAGCCCCTTGTGGCCTGGTGTGTTCACTCACTTGTCCCATAAGGCCCATATGCTTGCCCTGGACGGCGGGAACTCCTTCCGGTGACCCGATAAGTACCCGATACCCTCTAAAACACTTCCAGCGTCGAAATAGCATCGTCATATTTATCAATCTTCACCTCTCAACCATTTCAAGACTCCTTGCCATGTCCGTGATCTCATCCAGGACTCCGAACAACATTCGGTCACCAAATCATATAACTCACATAATACTATACCATCAAGGAACGTTAAGTGTGCGGACCCTACGGGTTCCAGAACTATGAAAACATGACCGAGACACCTCTCCGGTCAGTAACCAATAGCAGAACATGGATGCCCATATTGCCTCCTACATACTCTATGAAGATCTTTATCGGTGGAACCGTTATGACAACATACGCAATTCCCTTTGTCCATCGGTATGATACTTGCCCGAGACTCGATCGTCGATATCTCTATACCTAGTTCAATCTCGTTACCAGTAAGTCTCTTTACTCGTTTCGTAATACATCACCTCGTGAATAACTCAATAGTCATTTGCTTGCAAGCTTATGATGTGTATTACCAAGAGGGCCCAAAGATACCTCTCCGATAGTCGGAGTGACAAATCCTAATCTCGATCTATGACAACTCAACAAACACCTTCAGAGATACCTGTAGAGCATCTTTATGATCACCCAGTTACGTTGTGACGTTTGGTAGCACACAAGGTATTCCTCCGGTATCCAGGAGTTGCATAACCTCATAGTCGAAGGAATATGTATTTGACATTAAGAAAGCAATAGCCATAAACTGTACGATCAAATGCTAAGCTAACGGATGGGTCTTGTCCATCACAGCATTTTCCTAATGATGTGATCCCATTATCAAATGACAACTCATGTCTATGTTTAGGAAACATTAACCATCTTTGATAAACAAGCCAGTCTAGGTGAGGCTCAACAGGGACATGATATTTGTTTATGTATCCGCACATGCATTTAAGTTTCCGGTCAATACAATTCTACCATGAATAATAAACCTTTATCATGATTTAGGAAATATAATAATAACCATTTTATTACTGCCTTTAGGGCATATTTTCATCAGTCTCCCACTTGCACTAGAGTCAATACTCTAGGTCACATCGCCATGTGATTAACACCCATAGTTCACATCATCATGTGACCAACACCCAAAGAGTTTACTAGAGTCAATAATCTAGTTCACATCGCCATGTGATTAACACCCATAGAGTACTAGTGTGTGATCAGTTTTGCTTGTGAGAGAAGTTTAGTCAACTGGTCTGTCACATTCAAATCTGTATGTATTTTGCAGATTTCTAAGTCTACAATGCTCTAAATGGAGCTAATCTAGCTAATTGCTCCCACTTTTAATACGTATCCAGATTGAGGCTCAGACTCATCTGAATCGATGTCAAAGTTTGCATCGATGTAACTCTTTATGACGAACTCTTTATCACCTCCATAACTGAGAAATATTTCCTTAGTCCTCCTAGGTAACTAAGGATAATTTTGACCGCTATACAGTGATCTACTCCAGGATCACTATTGTACCCCTATGTCTGGTAAGGTACACAATAGGTCTGGTACACAACATGTCATACTTTATAGAACCTATGTATGAGGCATAGGGAATGACTTTCATTCTCTCTCTATCTTCTACAGTGGTCGGGTTTTGGGTCTTACTCAACTTCACACCCTACAATACAGGCTAGAAATCCTTCTTTGATTGATCCATTTTGAACTCCTTGAAAATCTTGTCAAGGTATGTACTCATTGAAATCATATAAATTATATCTCTATATATCTTGATGCCTAATCTGTAAGGAGCTTCACCGAGGTCTTTCATTGATAAATTCTTATTCAAGTATCCTTTTATGTTATCCAGAAATTCTATATCATTTCCAATCAGTAATATGTTATCCACATATAATATCAGAAAAGCTACAGAGCTCCCACTCACTTTCTTGTAAATACAAACTTCATCATAAGTCGGTATAAAACCATATGCTCTGATCACCTCATGAAAGCGTATATTCCAACTCTGAGATGCTTGCACCAGTCCATAGATGGATAACTGGAGCTTGCACACTTTGTTAGCACCTGTAGGATCAACAAAACCTTATGGTTGCATCATATACAACTCTTCTATAAGAAATCCATTAGAATGAAGTTTCGACATAAATTTGCCAGATTTCATATTTATAAAATGCGGCAATTGCTAACATGATTCAGACTGACTTAAGCATCACTACGGGTGAGAAATTCACATCATAGTCAACCCCTTGAACTTGTGGAAAACCTTTCGCGACAAGTCAAGCTTTGTAGATGGTGACATTACCATTAGTGTCTGTCTTCTTCGTGAAGATCCATTTATTCTCAATGGCTTGCTGATCATCGGGCAAGTCCACCAAAGTCCACACTTTGTTCTCATACATGGATCCTATCTCAGATTTCATGGCCTCAAGCCGTTTATCGGAATCTGGGCTCATCATAGCTTCTTCATAGTTCGTAGGATTGCCATGGTTTAATAACATGACTTCCAGGACAAGATTACCATACCACTCTTGTGCGGAACGTGCTCTGTTCGACCTACGAGGTCCAGTAGTAACTTGATCCTAAGTTTCATGATCCTCATCATTAGCTTCCTCTCTTGTTGGTATAGGCATCACGGGGAACGGATTACTCTGATGTGCTACTTTCCAAATTGAGAGAAGGTGCAATTACCTCATAAAGTTCTACTTTCTTCCCACTCACTTCTTTCGAGAGAAACTCCTTCTCTAGAAAGGTTCCATTGTTGGCAACAAAGATCTTGCTTTCAGATCTGTGGTAGAAGGTGTACCCAATTGTTTCCTTAGGGTATCTACGAAGACGCCACTTCTCCGATTTGGGTTCGAGCTTATCAGGCTGAAGCCTTTTAAAATAAGTGTCGCAACCCCAAATTTTAAGAAACGACAGCTTAAGTTTCTTGCCAAACCACAGTTCATACGGTGTCGTCTCAACGGATTTAGATGGTGCCCTATTTAATGTGAATGCGGTTGTCTCTAATGCATAACCCCAAAACGATAGTGGTAAATTGGTAAGAGACATCATAGATCGCACTATATCTCATAAAGTACGATTACGACGTTCGAACACACCATTACGCTGTGGTGTTCCAGGTGGCGTGAGTTGTGAAACAATTCCATATTGTTCTAAATGAAGGCCAAACTCATAACTCAAGTATTCGCCTCCACAATCAGATCGTAGAAACATTATTTTCTTGTTACTCTTCACTCTGAAATTCTTTGAACTTTTCAAATGCTTCAGACTTGTGTTTAATCAAGTAGATATACCGATACCTACTCAAATCATATGTGAAGGTGAGAAAGTAATGATACCCACCGTGTGCCTCAATTCTCATCAGACCGCATACATGGGTATGTATTACTTCCAATAAGTCATTAGGTCGCTCTATTGTTCCGGAGAACGGAGTTTTAGTCATCTTGCCCATGAGGCATGGTTCACAAGTATCAAATGATTCGTAAACAAGTGATTGCAAAAGTCCATCCGCGTGGAGTTTCTTCATGCTCTTTACACCAATATAACCTAAACGGCAGTGCCACAAATATGGTGTACTATCATTATCAAATTTGCATCTTTTGGCATCATTATTATGAATATGTGTATCACTACGATCGAGATTCCATAAACCATTAACCTTGGGTGTTTGACCACAGAAGGTTTTATTCATGTAAACAGAACAACAATTATTCTCTGACTTAAATGAATAACCGTATTGCAATTAACTTGGTCTAATCATATTCATGCTTAGTGCAAACACCAAATAACATTTATTTCAGGTTCAACACTATTCCCGAAGGTAGAGGGAGTGTGCGATGGTGATCGTATCAACTTTGGAATCACTTCCAACACAGATCGTCACTTCGCTCTTAACTAGTCTCTGTTCATTTTGCAGCTCCTATTTCGAGTTACTAGTCTCAGCAACTGAACCGGGATCAAATACCCAGGGGTTGCTATGAACACTAGTAAATTACACGTCAATAACACGTATATCATATATACCTTTGTTCACTTTGCCATCCTTCTTATCCGCCAAGTATTTGGGGCAGTTCCACTTCGAGTGACCATTTCCTTTGCAGTAGAAGCACTCAGTTTCAGGCTTGGGTCGTCTAGCTTTGGGCTTCTTCATGGGAGTGGCAACTTTCTTGCCATTCTTCTTGAATTCCCTTTCTTTCCCTTGCCTTTTTTCTTGAAACTACTGGTCTTATTAACCATCAACACTTGATGCTCTTTCTTGATTTCTACCTTCGCCGATTTCAGCATCGGGAAGTGCTCGGGAATCGTTTTCGTCATCCCTTGCATATTATAGTTCATCACGAAGTTCTAGTAGCTTGGTGACAGTGACCAGAGAACTCTGTCAATCACTATCTTATCTAGAAGATTAACTCCCACTTGATTCAAGCGATTGTAGAACCCAGACATTCTGAGCACATGCTCACTGGCTGAGCTTTTCTCCTCCATCTTGTAGGCAAAGTACTTGTCAGAAGTATAATACCTCTCCACACGGGCATCAGTCTAAAATACCAATTTTAGCTCTTGGAACATCTCATATGCTCCGTGGAGTTCAAAACATTTTTGAAATCCCGGTTTTAATCCATTAAGCATGGCACACTAAACTTTTAAGTAGTTATCATATCGAGCTTGCCAAACATTCATAACGTCTGCATCTGCTCCTGCAATAGGTCTGTGACCTAGTGGTGAATGAAGGACATAATTCTTCTGTGTAGCAATGAGGATAATCCTCAGATCACAGACCCAGTCCAGATCATTGCTACTATCATCTATCAGCTTTAGCTTCTGTAGGAACGTATCAAAATTAAGGGAGCTATATTTCGAGCTATTGATCTACACCATAGATAGCAAAACTATTAAGACTAAGTTCATGATAAATTTAGTTTCAATTAATTCAAATTACTAATGAACTCCCACTTAAACAAACATCCCTCAAATTATTTGAGTGATACATGATCGAAATCAACTAAACCCATGTTCCGATCATCACGAGAGATAGGTTAGTCAGCAATGGTGAACATCTCTATGTTGATCAATGACTCATGTTCGACCTTTCGGTCCCCAGTGTTCCGAGACCATATCTGTACATGCTAGGCTCGTTAAGTTTAACCCAGGTATTGTTATGTTTAACCCAGGTATTCTGCATGTGCAAAACTATCTTTCACCCGTTGTATGTGAACATAGAGTCTATCACACCCGATCATCACATGGTGTGTCGAAACGATGAACTGTAGCAATGGTGCATACTCAGGGAGAAAATTTATATTCAAATTAAGTGAAGGATCATCTTATAATGCTACCGCATTCTAAGCAAAATAAGATGCATAAAAGATAAATATCACATCCAATCAAAAAATATGGTGACATGATATGGCCATCATCATCTTGTTCTTTTGATCTCCATCTCCAAAGCAAACGTCATGTATCCTTCATCACTGGCTCGACACCTTGATCTCCATCATTGAGTCCTGGTCGTCTCGCCAACTATTTCTTCTACAACTATTGCTAACGCATAGCGATAAACTAAAGCAATTTACATGGCATTTTGCATTTCATACGAATCAAAGAGACAACCATAAAGGCTCCTGCTGGTTGTCGATTAATTTCACACAACATGATTATCTTCATACAATAACTTGTATCAAATTCATATTCTTGATCATATCACATCACAACATGCCCTGCAAAAGCAAGTGAGACTGTTCTTCTACTTTGTGGTTGCAAGTTTTTACATGGCTGCTATGGGCCTTATCTAGCAAGAACTGTTCTTACCTACCGGCCAGGGAAACCACAACGGTGTTTCATTCAAGTTTTTGTTGTTTTAACATTCATCCAAGGATCGATCGTTATTGCAAAGTCGATTTCAACAAAGTAAAAATAGACACCCACCTACGACCACTAAAAACTAGTTGCATGTCAGTGCTGGAACCTGGTCTCATGGTGTGTGGGATATGTAAGGTTGGTCCATGGCCCGCTTCATCCAGCAATACCACCGAATAAAAATAAGACATTGGTTGTAAGCAGTATGACTATCACCGCCACAACTCTTTGTGGTGAACTCGTGCATCATCTACGCATAGACCTGGCTTGGATGCCACTACTGGGGAATGTTGCATAGATGAGTTCCGCAGCACGACGGCGTGGTGACGGTGATGGTGATGTGATCTCCATAGGGCTTCGCCTAAGCACAACGAAAATATCACCGAGGAGTAAACGGGACGGAGGCACCAAGGCAGCTAGGCATGACCCTAGGGCTGGCCGCCGCCCTAGGCTCCTGCCTCCTACGCCCCTTTCCTTTTATGAACAAGGGGAAAGGAAAGAGGGGAGAGGAAGGAAGAGGAGTCCAACTCCACACTTTCCTTTCCCCTCCCTTTCCTTTCCCTCCCCATAGTGCCAGCCCCATAGAGGTGCACCAGCCCCTTGTGGGCTGTGTGTTCCCTCACATGGCCCATTAGGACATATTTTTCCCGGGATGCCCGAAACTCCTTCCGGTGACCGATAAGTACCCGGTACCCTCCGAAACCCTTCTGGCGTCGAATACCATCGTCCATATATCAATCTGTACCTCTCGACCATTTCTAGACTCCTCATCATGTCCGTGATCTCATCCGGACTCCGAACTACATTCGGTCACAAAATCATATAAATCATATATACTATATCGTCAACAATGTTAAGCGTGCGGACCCTACGGGTTCGAGAACTAATGAAGACATGACGAGAACCTCTTCGGCAATAACCAATAGCAGAACCTGGATGCCCATATGGCTCCTATATGTGCTACAAAGATCTTTATCAGTCGAAACCGTTTATGACGGACATACACAATTCCCTTGTCCATCGGTATGTTACTTGCCCGAGATTCGATCGTCGATATCTCTATACCTAGTTCAATCTCATACCGGCAAGTCTCTTTACTTGTTCTGTAATACATCACCTGGTGACTAACTCCTTAGTCATTTGCTTGCAAGCTTATGACGGTATTACTGAGAGGGCCCAGAGATACCTTCTCCGATAACACGGAGTGACCAATCCTAATCTAGATCCATGCCAAGCTCAACAAAAACCTTTGAGATACCTGTAGAGCCATCTTTATGATCACCCAGTTATGTTGTGATGTTTGATAGCACACAAGGTATTCCTCCGGTATATCAGGGGATTTGCATAATTTCCTAGTCGAAGGAATATGTATTTGACATTAAGAAAGCATAGCAATAAGTTGAACGATCAAATGCTATGCTAACAGATGGGTCTTGTCCATCACATCATTCTCTTAATGATGTGATCCTGTTATCAAATGACAACTCATATCTATGGTTAGGAAACCTTAACCATCTTTGATCAACGAGCTAGTCTAGTAGAGGCTCACTAGGAACACAGTATTGTTTATGTATCCACGTATGTATTTAAGTTTCCGGTCAATACAATTCTAGCATGAATAATAAACCTTTATCATGATTTAGGAACTATAATGATAACCATCTTATTATTGCCTCTAGGCATATTTCCATCAACTTGGTCCATTCGCTAGCATGCGTTTTCCACCTAGTCTGCCCTCACACTGCAATTCAGGAACACCAATCGGCTTAAGGTCAGGAATTGAGTCAACACAAAACTTAATGACTCCTCATTGTTGTGGCCCTTGGATATGCATCCTTCTAGCCTAGCATTGGTTGTGAACATATATCTTTAAGACTTCCCATGAAGCTCTCCAAGGGTAACATATTGTGTAGGGTACAGGACCAAGAATGGCAATCTCGTTGACTAGGTGAACTAGGATGTGCGTCATGATATTGAAGAAGGATGGTGGGAACACCAACTCGAAACTGACAAGACATTGCACCAAATCATTCTGTAAACTTGGTATGATTCTGGATCGATTACGTTCTGCGAGATCGCATTGAGGAATGCACATAGCTTCACAATGGCTAATCGAACGTTTTCCGGTAGAAGCCCCTCAATGCAACCAGAAGAAGTTGCATCATAATCACGTGGCAGAAATGAGACTTTTATGTTCTTAGGACTTTTTCTCTGCCATATTTATTATTCCCTTTATATTCGACGAGAGGCCAGACGGGACCTTCATACTACGGCAGGCATTCAGAGAAGATTTCCTTCTCTTCTTTGGTAAGAGCGTAGCTAGCATGACACTGATACTGCTTTTTGAATGCATGTGTTTTCCGTGCATATGTTGCTGGTCCTCCCGTGCCTCCGGTGTTATCTTTTGTCTTCCCATACACACCCAAGAAGCCTAGCAGGTTCCCTCAAAGATTCTTCGTCACGTGCATCACGTCGATTGCAGAACGGACCTCTAGGTCTTTCAATATGGTAGGGTCCCAAAATATAGATTTCTTCTTCCACATGGGTGCATGTCCGTCAGCGTCATTCGGAACAGATTGTCTGTAGGACCCCTTTCTAAAGATTACATTTAAATCCTTGACCCTATCAAGTATATCATCACTAGTACGCTGACGAGGCTTCTTCTGGTGATCTGCCTCACCTTTGGAATGCTGTGCTTTCCTTTCTTACGGTATGCTTGATCGGAAGAATTGACGATGTCCCATGTACACATTCTTCTTACATTTATCCAAATATATATTGTTGGTATCATCTAAACAGCACATGCATGTGTGGTATCCCTTGTTTGTCTGTCCTAAAAGGTTACTGAGAGCAGGCCAATCATTGATGGTTACAAACATCAGCACATGTAGGTCAAATTCCTCCCTATTTGTGTTCATCCCACACACGTACACAATTTTCCATTCAACACTATAAAAGTTCTTCAACTAATGGCCCTATGTACACATCAATGTTGTTGTCGGGTTTCTTAGGGCCTTGGATAAGCACTGGCATGATAATGAACTTCCACTGCATGCACAACCAAGGAGGAAGGTTATAGATACATAGAGTCACAGGCCAGGTGCTATGATTGCTGCTCTGCTCCCGAAAAGGATTAATGCCATCTGCACTTAGACCAAACCATGCGTTCCTTGCGTCATCTGCAAAGTCCTCCCACTTTCTCTCGATATTTCTCCACTGCATTCATAAAGTTTACATAGGATATGGAGTCGTGTCCAAGTAGGAACACGATGTAACCTATGCCTTCATAATAGCACACGCATGCAGGGGGAGACGACAGCGTGTGTCGGCGCCCAGGGTGTGGTATTGTGATGATGTCAAGGGGAGGAGCGCTCATAGTCAGGCCCTGGGGATGTAGCCATATCGGTGAATTTCGTTAGCAAATCTCAGTGTCGTGCCTCGTGTGAATGCTTGATCCTCAAATGATCGACTGTGGTGCCTCGGATTTATTCTAACAAGTGGTGTCGTGGAATTGTCATGTCAGATGTCCTAGCAAAAGGACTTAATCGTGGAGCCATCGCAACTAGGAAGCTTAAAGGGGTTAATCGGGACAAAGGACATGGGTTTATACTGGTTTGGCCCCTTACGGTGAAGGTAAAAGCCTACGATCCAGTTTTGAGTGGGATTGCTTATGTCTCGATAACCAGGGAGCGAATATCGCTTGACCTAGCTCTCGGTTGATGTTACTTGCCCTAAACGCCGCCGGGTCGTCCCTTTATATACAGAGGTTGACTCCCAGTGGCTCACAGAGTCCCGGCCGGCTCATAAACAGTGTCTGGCTCAGTCTCTTAACTATTATTGCCTTAGAATACAAGTCATACACATATGGCAGTTTATCTCTATGGGCCTTAAGTCGCCTCTGGGCTTTGGGCCTTTAACTGAACCGCCATCTTCAAGCTTGGTCTTGGGCTTCAAAATACTCATAGGTATAACCCGGCCCCTCCTGGGCGGGTCATACCTAATATTATATCCCCAACATTAGGCCCCAGATTGATTTGAACTGTTATGTCAATCTTCAACACTTAAGAAAAATCTTCCGCTCTTGCTTATGAATTTTGTAACCGCATGACGTCATCCCTTGGATCTGTGGTAACCCCGCCATGACGTCATCTACCATTAATGCACATTTTGTCCCACATATCTCAACAGATCTTTTATCTTAATGACCATCCCGAAAATTGAGACGTCTTTGTAGTTGGATAACCATGTCTTCGGCCTCCTCGTTTTTCATGCTCACTTGTCAGCCTTCCCTTATAAATAGGCACGACTAGGTCTCTTCTCATTCTCCGCTTTCCTCATCTTCTTCTCTCGCACCCCTACTGCTGCTCGAGCTCCACCACCGCCACAGTGCACCTCGTCTTCGTCGAGTAGCCACTGCATTGACCTGAATCCGTCCAGAGAATGGCGGCGACCCTCCGCAACGGATCTGTCACTGTAAGTTCTCACCTTCCCATGCCTCAGATCTTGCATTAGGGTTTGTTAGTTCTTTCTATGTTCTTCGTGGTTCCTCACAGTTTCTTCATAGTTCCTCCATTGTATCCTCATTTGATCCAAAAGTAGTGCAGAATTCCTGCGGTAGTTGTTTCGCATCCATTTTTAATACTAGCAGATCCTTTTTCTTGTAAAAAGCCTTAGTAGAGCTCATGAACTCATCTATACCACACTTTTAGGTCTAGAATATTTTCTTTTCTGAACAACCATTTGATCCAAAATAATAGCTGCAAACCTGTGAAACTTCTTTATGCAACACTTAGTCAAAAAACTCTACTTGTTAGATCCACATAGTCATGGCGACTCTTATCACCCGGCTAAAAAAGGCAATGCTCAATTGATAATCTTGATCACTCATGGCGGTTAAGATAACCTGACTGCTCACGGCGCTCATGGCGGCTTAAATACCTTGACATAATTAGCCATATAACATTAGGCCCCTGTATAAGCCGCCACTTGAATATGTATTGTACTTCCTCCCTCCGGCTTAAATTTGAACCGGAATCTTATTCTTTCTTAGGCTTTCATCACAATGGCACCCAAGCCGCCCACTTCATGCAACTGGGTCAAGTCCATTGTTACAGACAGCATGCTTGATGATTTTCTGAAGACCGGCTACCTGCCGAAGAAGGAAGTTATGTCCTATGGCGATCCTGACCCGGAGGAGGAAATTCCCCAGCCCAAAGCAGGGGAGGTCATTGTTTTCACTGATCACATGAACCGGGGTTTTTCACCACCCGGCTCAAAATTCTTTAAGGACGTCCTGCACTTCTTTGACCTCCGTCCTCAAGACATCGGACCCAATTCCGTGTCTAATATTTGCAATTTTCATGTATTTAGCGAGGTATATCTTGGAGAAGAACCGAGTTTGCTACTCTTTAGAGAGTTATTCTACTTGAACCGCCAGAATGAGTGTGCCAACAGACAAAGCTTGGAACTTGGCGGCGTCTCAATCCAACGTCGGAGGGACGTAATTTTTCCTTATGCCAACCCGCCAAGTAACCCCGAAGACTGGAACCAGACGTGGTTCTATTGTCAAGACACTTCTCCGGCTGATGAGAATCCTCTGCCCAGCTTTCGTGCTCTGTGTCTGGAGTCCAAACATCCACTTCCTGACAAGATAACATCCACCGAACGCAAGACGCTCACCCCGACCCTGGCTAAAATCAAGGCTCTTCTGGGGAAGGGCTCAATGGCATCGATTTTGTCTGGGTTTGGCTCTCCTCGCAGGTTATTCCATTGAGCCGCCGCCATGGTCTAATGTGCACCTACACAGGCAAGAAAGATGACCCACTGCGGCATAGTTCTGTCGATTTGCCTGACCATGTCATCAATGATATGACCAAGTCTCTCCTCAATGAGAGCTTAGCAGACTGCGGCAAGGTGGGCTTAAGCCCCTTCTGCGAAGCTAATCCGGCTCCAGCGGTAAGCCGCCCATCTGAATAAACTACCTCCATCTTTTGATGTTTTTATCTACACTCATACTTTTGCTGACCTTCACAGGTAGATGATAAATTCTGGAAAGCTAATGACCATGAAGCTGCGAAGAAAGCTAGGAAGGCCAAAAGAGCCACCAAGAAAGAAGCTGCGAAGAAGAAGGGCAAGAAAGCCACCGCCTCTGACTTACTTCAGCTAGAAGACACTTCTGAGTCGGAGGTAGTTCTTGAATCTCTTGGCTCCTTTTCTAACCACTTTATTGACACTGATTATCCACAGGAGGACACAGGAACAAGTCATGGAAAGAATGAAGAGGTAACTATCATTTCCTCCGACTCTGAGCCCTTGCCAAGACAGAGAATCCAAAGAGTAACCCGGAAAGTAAGATTTTCACATCCTTTAGCTCATCACGATCCTCAATTTCTTTTGAAGCGACAGATTCATGAGAACCGGAGGCAGACCTAGAGCAGCAAAGATGCGAAACTCTCCTCCGGCTTACCTAATACACCAAGGAAGCATCGGAACGAGGTCACTTCCGATTTAAATCTCTTTTATCCTTTGGCGGGTCTCACTTGTCAACCACTCAATTCCTCTGACTCAAGTTACCAGGAAACTTCACCTTCCTCTGGCGATTCAATGCAGTCCAATCTGCTGGCTTTCAAGACCACTCCGGGGTAATGATAACCTGCTTACCTGTATTCATTTTAATTCATTGTATTTGTACTAACCTTTCGATCTTATGCAGTGGGAAAGGAAAGCCCAGCAAAAGGGTGAAGAAGAATAAGTCGGCCGAAGAACCAATCTTCAAAGAGCCGGAACTTGGAACGGCCGCACCTGAAACCTCAACTCATGAGCTGCCACCTGAGCCAGTTCATGACACGCCAACGCCAATTGCTGACCCGCCTGCCGAGTGAGCCAACTCGGAAGTCCCTAGCCCAGTTAGGATGGATGATCCTCAAGACCCTGATGTCAAGATCACCAAGACCGGCTATGTTGAGCCGGGGAGGCCAACCATACTGGCCAAATGTTCCGCCGAGGAGGAGCTTCTTGAATGTCGCGGGGTAAAGTTTGACGTTGCTAATTATACTCATATGAGTATTGGGGAGGTTTTTTCTAGCTATATGAGCTAAGTACACAGCATCCGTGACATTGAAATTGATATAGTGAAGCAGATGCACCAGAAGTTTGAGGTATAATCCTTTCTCTATACTGATTTATCCTTATTATGCCAGCCCCCAAGTCTATTGCTTATGATGAATATGTTGTAGACTTAGAAACAAACTTAATAACATTAGTAATATATTTGGACAAAACATGTAAGAAATCCGGCTTAGTCCGTAGCCCCCAAGGGCCGGCTTAGGCAGCATGTTTGAGCCGGTCCTTAACATGCTTGAATAGAATAAAATACTTGTAAAAAAATTAAACAGCAATATACATTAGCCCCCAAGTGTCAAGTGCTTTTGCTTGCAAAGTACTTGGGACTTACTCTCATGAACCGTCACCTTAGAGAAAATTCTTCGGTAGACATTAGCCCCCAAGTGCCATGTGTTGTTGCTTGTAAAAGGCTTGGGACTTTAATATTAAAAGCTAACAATTATAACTTTTGACCCGGTATTTGTACAGGCCACAACCAGTCAACTTGAATCAGAAGTATCTGACCTGAAGAACTGCCTGGAAGCACAAGAGACGGAAACCCAAAGAGCCAACTCCAAGTTTGAATTGAGTGTCTTTGAACAAGAGAAACTGAAGAAAGACTTTGAAATGGAGAAAAAGGCCTGGGCTGATGAAAAGATTGCTTTGATCAATCGAGCTGAGAAGGCAGAAGCGGCTCTTGAAGAGGCGACCGTCGAATTATCCGGCTTAAAACGCCATGTCTCTCAGATGGTCTCAGCAATATTTGGTAAGTCGCCCTGCAAGTGTTAAATACTTGAAGTTTTATATTGATCATATAAACTGTTATTAACTCACCTGACATTGTTTGTGCAGGCCCCAGGAGTTCCAATCTTAATCAAGATATGCTGATAAAGCTTAAAGCGGTGTATACGTTGGTAGAACAACCCTATACCGGGTCTCAGCGGGCCTTAGCCACAGTGGCCCTGTCCAATGAAGTGCCCACACTCAGGGTGGATGTGCTAAAGAAACTCTCTGTGCTACTCCAGCGACTCACTGAACTAAGGTGTTCGTTTGCAAGAGCCAGAGTGGTGAATGCTTTAAGCTGGGCCAAAGCTTGGCTACCGGAGTTAGACCCGGCCGACATCGCCATTGGTTATCCAAGCCTTAAGGAGGATGGCACTCCCTTTGAACAGGAAGACTTCACCACTTGTGTGAAGGAGGTACACCCCATGGCCACCCTGATAGCTAATGAAGTGGATCTCACCAAGTACCAACCGGGTTATGACGCGGAGAACCGGAGAATTCCCACGCCACATTATAAAGTGACCAGCATGATCCCCCCACTCCGTAAGCATACCTTCGCCCCTGAAGTTGACCCGACCGGACTAATTGATGATGAAGCTGATTTTGAACTTTGAATGGCATTGACTGGCCATCATCAACCTTCCAGGAAAGGGAACAAGGTGAAGAAGCGGAGAGGGCTGACCCGGATGCTTCATGTCAACACGAGAATTAACCCGCCAGGTGGCTCATAGCTGTGATGTGCTGAAAAACAATATTAACCATTCAGACTCGGGGAGTCATGTAATAGAGTAGAAATAACTTTGCTTCGCCGTGCCATCGTGCACGTTTTGGTGCTCAATACTATTAAGCCGCCATCTTATGTTCACCCGTGTTATACTTATTATCTGTTTCCTTATGCTTGACCAAGTCTTTTAACTGTCCTACACAGAAATAGATCACAAGATCCTTGGCGGCTTACCGCAAGGTGGGTTATAATATCTTGATATATAACTATTAAGATGGAAAAATAATAACAATAAGCCTGTCGTGACATCTAATTTTGAAACTATAATATCATACCTGTGATCTTTTGATTTGTACTGCCGATTTATATGACCCGAACAGTAAGGGTGATGACCCAATCTTTGGAAACCAGCACTTCCACATATATGATAATTCTCATATGTTGGCGACTTATCATCCAAAATCAAGCCGGGTTAAATTTAACCATACTTGCACTTAAATCTTTGAACAAAAAGTCTCAAGTCAAATAAAGGCTGCTTTCAAAGAAAACTTAAACCAAATAAGAAAAAATAATCGAGGCTTCTGATTCGAATACAATCAGTAAACCGTTCCAAAGGGGTTAAGCTAGGATTCGAATATGATCATGTAGCCCCCAGTGGCTTTGGCGTTGCGCCGATCAAAAGGGTACCGACAGCTATGTTCTCTTTGGTTCGAATACGACCTATGTTTGAACAGGAAGCCCCCTAGTGACCTTGAGAGTTTTTTAACGACTCTGATTCAAATACGATCAAAGTCAGTTCCCAAGAGGGGTTGAGCTATGATTCGAATACGATCAAGAAGCCCCCTAGTGAGCTTGGCAGTGTGTCGATCAAGAGGGTACCGACAACTATGTTCTCTTTGGTTCGAATACGAGCTATGTTTGAACAGGAAGCCCCCTAGTGATCATAAAGTTCAACGGCTAGATTCAAATACGATCATATGCCGGACCAAGAGGGTTAATCTAGATTCGAATACGATCAACCCCCAATTGGTCATGTGAAATGACAAAGATGAAGACATATGACCATTAAAGATGAAAAGGACAGAGGTCCTGCTTTAATACTTATCATAATATATACATCTTCAAAATATGTACATCATGAGAGCTGGTGGCTCAAGTGTAGTAGGGCCGTAGATGAGCGATATTCCACGGCCGGTGGGTCTCCTCCGACTTACGTGAGTATTTGTGCCCTCGAACATCGATAAGGTAGTATGACCCGTTGTTCAAGTTCCTGCTGACCACAAAGGGCCCTTCCCAAGGCGGGGATAACTTGTGAGCATCAGTTTGATCCTGGATGAGCCGGAGCACCAAGTCACCTTCTTGAAAGGTTCTGGACTTAACCCGGCAGCTGTGATAGTGGTGCATGTCCTGTTGGTAAATCGCCGAGCGAGCTGCTGCCAAGTCATGCTTTTCATCTAACAGATCCAGTGCATCCTGACGAGCTTGTTCGTTATCAGCTTCAACGTAAGCCACCACGCGGGGCGAGTCATGCCGGATGTCACTAGGTAAAACCGCCTCTGCTCCGTAGACCATGAAGAAAGGCGTGTAGCCCGTAGATCTGTTGGGGGTAGTATTGATGCTCCATATCCCAGAAGGTAACTCGTAAACCCAACAACCCGGCGTCCATTGCAAGGGAACCAAAAGCGGGGCTTGATGCCTTTCAAGATCTCCTGATTGGCTCTTTAAGCCTGACCATTGGATTGGGGGTGAGCTACTAATGAAACACCAAGTCGAATATGCTCACATTGACAGAACTCTTCCATGGCGCCTTTAGATAGATTAGTACCATTGTCCATTATAATGTTGTGTGGAAAACCAAAGGGAAATATCACCTTCTTTATGAATTGAACCGATGTGGCTGCATCACACTTACTAACTGGCTCTGCCTCAACCCACTTTGGGAACTTGTTAACCGCCACCAAGAGGTGGGTCTTTTTATCTTTGGACCTCTTGAAGGGCCTAACCATGTCAAGCCCCCAGACTGCAAACGGCCAAGTAATTGGAATCATCCTCAATTCTTGAGCCGGCACGTGAGCACGCCTCGAGAACTTCTGACAGCCGTCACATTTACTGACCAGATCCCATGCATCAGCGTGAGCCATCGGCCAATAAAATCCATGACGGAAAGCCTTGGTCACAAGGGACTTTGACCCGGCATGATGGCCACAATCTCCTTCATGAATCTCACAAAGAATTTCTTGACCTTTGGATTCTCTTGTTGCCCCCCAGTACTTGGCGTCTTCATTGCAACTTTGATAGAATTTTCTCCCTCAAGAATATTTTCATCATGCTCTTGAACAACTTCCTTATTTGAAGGTTTGATCGCATCACCTGCAGTATTGACCTTCTCATCTTTATAGGAATCGTCTTGAAGCAGTCGATTCAAAAACCTCCAATCGGAATAGACTGGTCATCTTTTGGTGTTTCAACAAATCTCAATCGTCCTTTTTCAATGGACGATTTAACTATTTGACGAAACATATTGCAATCCTCCAAATTATGCTTGAACGAATGGTGCAACCTACAATACATTCGTCCTTGAATTGATGGCTTGACATGGTGATCAGGAATTCTTATGTAATTATTTTTCAGCAACAAATCAAATATTTGATTACACATGCTTGAATTGAAGGTATACTTCTTATTTTCTAGCCGATCTTGGTGTGAGAACGGCTTTGGATGTAAGAAAACGAATGGTTCAGATTTGGAATCTCTCCATTCGGCTATGCAATGTGTTTTGCACTCTATATCTGATGTCTCCCGATAAGATATTATAATAGCATCGGTTTTCTCAAAAGAATTTGACCTTGGCTTTAAATTTCTGAAACGAAGATAGTTAGAATATACATGTCTCAATTGAGACCAAGTGTAAGCCAAGTAATAAATAAGCAAAGCTACCCAATTAGATACGAGCTTTAGATAAAGCAATGGGGAAGGCCTTGGCTGCAATAATTTTTCGCTATCGGTCTTTCTGAATGGTGCAATGTGTTGACCGATATGCTTTGTGAAAATTTTATTGCCAACAAGTAAATTACCCTTCTTCATTGGTCTTTCAAAATTACTTATGAGGATTTTTCTAATAGATGCATCAACAATAAAGTTGTGACCAAATCTGAAAACAGGTAAATTACTTGCTAGACATACCTCTTCAAATATGTTGGGAGAGCATGATGGCGGTGTAACTTGAACAATATCTTGCTCTATATTTGGATGGCTCCCCAACACCTTATCATCATCTTTTTCTTGATTCCGCACATCATTACTTTGAAGATCCTTGTCAGCCGAACTTTGTTCAGCTACTTTCTCTTGTCTTTGAGGCTTGTCAATTTCTACGGCACGAAACTCGTAGGGCAGGAAGTAGGTTCCATTAACTTCAGAAAAATCAAGCACGGCTGTTTTCCTATGCTTGCCATGCCCTTTCTCAATGATGCTTGCATTTTTTTATTTGATCGATTCGGAATATATACTACTTGATTCGGCTTTTCAACTGAAGTACTTTTAGTTTCCGAATAATCATTCTTTTCATCGGTTATATCCATTGGCAAAGCTTTTTTCCTTTGAGCCAATTCCCAGTCAATTCTCTCTTGGCGAAGTACTTGCACCCTATCGCGCAAAGCTTTAACTCCCCTCTTAATTTCATCCCGCTCTAGATCAGTTTGCCCCCCAATGCTTTTAGGATCTTTCGGCAATGAACTGTTAGTGTTGCCGAAATTCTGCAACTGTGTAGAGGGTGTATAATATGTTGCAGCACTAGGTGGAGGTGTATGCACTGGTGTATAACAATATGCTCTCTCGCCAATTCTATCAATTGATGAAGTTTCATCTTCTTGCAAAACTCTATCCTTTATTGCAGCATAATCAGGATACAACCCATTTTCATGTTGTTCAAGGCAAAGGGCACTAATCCTCTTATTTTGTGTCAAGCTCTTTTTTAACGCAACCACAACCGCTTCTGGAAGGGATTGCTCCACAATACTTTCAGATTCTTTCGGCAATGATTCGTGAGTGTTGCCGAAATTCTTGACTTGCATAGAGCATGCATTATATGCTACAGTATTTGATGATGGCACATGTGTTCCTATAAAATTTTCACTTATTCGGCTATGACCATGAAGATGCGGGGCCGAATTATGAAC
This sequence comes from Triticum aestivum, assembly GCF_018294505.1. Lineage (NCBI taxonomy): Eukaryota > Viridiplantae > Streptophyta > Magnoliopsida > Poales > Poaceae > Triticum > Triticum aestivum. Next base: position 2,780,314 of record NC_057795.1, read on the forward strand.
ATCTACAGTTGCATACGGTGTTGAAAATTTACTAACATGAGGTGTAGCATATGATGGTTGAGAGTAACTGGCCGAATAGCTAGTAGTAGCATGGCCAATTCTCCCATCCATCGGCAATGTTGGATACACATATTGCAAATTAGTTGCCGATGAATAAAAAGGTGAAACACTTTCTTGTATGCTATTGGAAATTTTAACATGAGATGTTTCACATTGACAAACCAAACCCATCATGTTGTTCATCGGCATATGGATTTGTGGGGTTGCCGATGCATGAGAGTTTGGATACATATGTTGTACGTTGCTAAAATAATAAGAATTTGAAGCAAGAAGATTGTTTTGCATCGGCCCTTGCGCATAATTAGATATATAATTGATAAAACTAGGGCTAGCCGATATATTATGCTCATTAGGTGATCCAAGAACAACATATGGATTATTTGCATCTACAAAGGGGAATTGGGTATTCATATTACCTTTGTAGATCGCAGCAACTTGATGACGATCTCTTCGTAGGAAGAACGGGCTGGAGACCGTTCAAAGCTTCGTCCCCAGCGGAGTCGCCAAAAAGTGTTTTCGCACACGAACACGTCACCATGTACCTTCAACGCCGAGGGTGATGCACCACAGCTCACGTCGAAGGAGACCCGTCCGGAAGCGCGGTACGCAAGCAATCCGGCGGGCGCTTTTGTACACCCGAAACCCCACACACCCGGGAGGGACCCCGTCAAGGCGCGCGGCGGCTATGGGCTGCCCTAGGTCGGCCTGACGCCCCTAGGGCCTCGAGGTTCGCTGCCCTGCAAATGAAGAACGAACGAAGAATGAGAAGAAGAAGAACTAGGGTTAAGGAGAAAAGGTAAAGGGTAAAAAGTGGTAGATGTGTTTGATCGATTGTGTGTTGTTCAATCGGCCGTTACCCCTTAGGTATATAAGAGGCAGCTGGACTTCCTGTGCGAGGAAAAGGCTTGGATTCACGTCCAAAACCCTAGTCAAATTCCGATTGGTTTTATCCAAACTTTCCAAAACTGTTCGGTTTAAACTGGTTGCACCTTGCGGGCCATGTTTGGGGGAGTAAAAACCTCGGATGGAAACGAGCCCAAAAGCAATCTTGACCGTTTCGACGAGACGAACAACTTTCATGTTGAACGTTTCGAGACGAACAACTTTCATGTTGAATGTTTTTTGATATGATGCCATCTTGAGGGGGTTTTCGGCTGTTTTCCGAAGTCTGCAGCAGCAAAATTCAAAACCTGGACGAACATACCCGGAGTGTCCGGCCATCCACAGAGAAAAACAAAACTCGGATGGTTGTCCCCGGAGTGTCCGGCCATCGAGTGCAGAAGCATCTTGTATTGTCTCTAACTTTTGCATATGACCTCTGATTGGGACGATCTTTATATCAGAATCGATCGTCTCGACGAGACACGTAACTTTCATGTTGAAACTTTCTCCATTTGAAGCCATATTAATTTGGTTTCAAGCCATTCTTTAATATGGTGTCAACATGAGCTTCTCTGAACTTGTCATAGCTTTTGCAGCCGAGCTCCGTTTTAGACCATCTTCATATCCATCTTGATCTTCTCGAAGAGAGCCATCCCATGGTGACTTTCAACAATAGGTTTGAATTAATCTTGACATAGCTTCAAGCTAGTCTTTATGATCGTGCCACTTTTGAGCGTCAACAGAAGTGGGGGCTAATAAAGGGAGGTGATGGTGCCAAGTGGGCGCGTGGTGGCTGGTGTGATTTCTCTTTCGGCGTTTGGTGGTGTAGGGGCTCGAGCTTGAGCTTGAGCTAGAGCTAGTGTGTTGGAGGTGATGGCCTAGGTTAAGGTACAACTAGAAATAATTTTAAAAAATACGGCTAGAAATACTGCAAATAACAGGCTTACTAAAACTGAGTCGACTGAGATTTAATCAAGTCTCAATCGACCTTCCAACATTTCGTCCCATCGTTTGTAACAATTATTTCTACCAGTTGCAGCATCCATTTTACTAGTCCCTCGTCAATTGTAGCAAGTCATCTCACTGGTCATAACATTCTTCATTGACGGTTGTAGCATTTTAGTTAGAACGGTTGCAGCATATGGTGTCGTTGCTTGAAGTACCGTTGTACATTTTTCATCGCCGTTTGCAGCATCGAGCCATGCCGATTGTAGCACCACAACCACACTAACATCACTCGATGAGACTTCGTTAAGTCTTAGTCGACTAAGTTCTAGACACACCCAATAAATAATGGTGAGGTTCATATTTTTCTTTTAAGAATGGGAAGGGATCCGAAGGTCCTAGATACTGAAATTAAGATTTCAAAATTGTTCCATACCACAAAGGACCCCACAAGTGCAAAACAAGAAATTATAAACGGATTTTCTGTCAGGGGTGCACGTTATTTTGAACCGCACGAAAAACGTGCTTAAAATATTTGATTTTTTTAATGTGAATATGCATGCAAGGCGGACCTTTGTCGGCACCGCTCAGGTCGAAAAGAGAGAGAAGCCATGAGAAAATTTCCAAATGTGGGGTGGAAAAGAGCCGCAAGAGGACTCCACAATTACATCGATTTTTATTGCGCTTTATCTGTACTATCTTTTTATCTGTATTTTTCTCTGTGTTCAAGTGAAATTTCCCTCCAGTATTTTCCCATCTTTTTCCATGATTCATTTCTCAAAATCTCGGGATTTTCTACAAGAGAAGCGGAGCAAGCATGCAACGGTTGGCACAAGAAATTAGCAAATTACTATTAAGGCAATTAAGTAGCCAGTGTCACCCACCAGCAGTGGCACTGACCCTTATCGGTTTACTCTTTTTTCTTCATGGTAATATGTGTCTCATTTACATTATATGGATCATAGTACAAGTTACGTACATACACACATGGTAAAACTGAAAAGAAAGGACAAAGTTAGTCTTCTCACAAAGGAATACTAGCTAAAAAAGACTAAAGAATCCTATGATCTTGACACCGACGTCCGTCACCTGCCTCTGCACCGACCATAGCAGCCACCAAAGGAAAAAAATGATGGATCACCTCCACACCTGAGCTCGACGCGGTTTCACCGCTATGTAGGTTTGCGGACCTCCAAGGTGGCATACAAAGGGTCATGATCATCTTCTAATGTAGTGAAAACTGGCGCACTGCACGCATATACCACTTGTCGAATTCTGGGAGTTCCCCGTTTTTCGTAGATTAGTTTTTTCAAAATGTTTTATCTCTTGAACCATGCTTCCAAATCATGAACCTTTTTATCACTGGGTATAAATCCAGCAGTGCGTCGTCCGGGGCGGAACCAACGCTGCTTCTCGGCATGGATGGGGCGATGCTATCCAATGCTGGACAATCGTCCGCTAGCTGCTCCGGCAGCTGAGACCCTCTTTCCTGGCTAAGTGAGTCGATTTGCTGTTGCTGCCGCTGGAATTTGAGTGCCAAGTCCGCGTGCAAAGCTTCTTGGCCTTGAAGGCGTTCTGCGTCCTGCTTCCTCTGCTCCTCCTCCAGCTTCCTCTTCTTCTCCTCCTTCATCTTCTTTCTTGCACGACACCTGTAGTCGTCATTCCATTCCGAAAAGCCCTCATACCAGGGAATAACGCCCTTGCCTCGTGTTCTTCCCGAGTGTTCAGGATTTCCCAGGATGCGCGTAAGCTCGTCGTTCTCTCTGTTGGGCGTGAACACCCCTTTTGAGCATCTTCTATTGCGTCAAGTAACTTTTGTTCGGCTCCTTTTAGACTTGCCTTCTGCGAAACCAGGCCTGTCTTCGGGTCCAACGCCCCCCATGCGCATAGAACCAAGTTCTGCACCTGGGGGGCAGCTCCTAGTAACTGGAGTGACCCCTGCATCCTCCATCTCTTGCTCAGACTTATCCCACTTAGGCATTGCCACCGCGTAGCCACCTGGCCCCAGCCTATGGAATTGTGTCTTTTTTGCGGCATTGGCCTTGTTTTTTCTCGACCGCTCCTTAGATGATTCTGATTCCTTGAATTTCACGAAAGCGGGCCAGTGTTCTCTTTGCTTCTCCAGTGTTCCCTTGAATTCTGGAGTCTTCCTTCCTGCAGCGACGTAGTTGGCCCATACAGCTTTCTTGTGGGTGTTGAATGCAATTGCTATCTTCTTAAAAGCAGCGTCCTTGACTTTCTGCACATCGGCATCAGTGAAATAATCTGGTAGGGTGAAATGTTCCATCAGAGATTCCCAAAGCTTTTATTTTGCTCTCTTGTCGACCCAAGTAACATCTGGACATTTAGTTTTTGGCTCTTCCCATTCTTGAATGGAGATCGGAGTCGGTCCTTCACAAGAACTCCGCACTGACGAACGAACTTGTTCGCAATGTTCTTAGGCGTGAGGGGTTCGCCACTAGCTTTGATGGAATCGATGTTGTACTTTACACCCTCCTTCAACTTTTTGCCCGGGCCTCGCTTTGTCCTGCTGTCTGTAGAAGCAGATTTGCTCGATCCGGAGGGCTGAAAGAAGAAAGATCAATTTGTTAATATATCTTCAAAAAAACATGTGATGATCACCAGATGCCTGCTTATATAAATATACCTCGCCGGTAGTATTTGTTATTTCAAGATCAACATTGTCTGCGTCATCATAATCATAATCATAGTTCATGACTTCATGAGCTCGGTCGTCGAGATCGAATATCTTATCAACACCCTCCCCGGTATTGTTCAGATATTGGGAGCCGTCATGTCCTTCATTCAGATCATCTGGCCTGTTAGGGCTGCGTATGATCTCGAACATGGCCTCTTCTCCCTCTCTGCCGGTATTGCCCGCCATAGCTTTTAACTAATCCAGAAGAAATATAAAACAATTTAGTATTCAAATTACAATGCATGGATGCAATCAATTGTTGGAAATATGCCCTAGAGGCAATAATAAATTGGTTATTATTATATTTCCCTGTTCATGATAATTGTTTATTATCCATGCTAGAATTATATTGATAGGAAACTCAGATACATGTGTGGATACATAGACAAACACCATGTCCCTAGTAAGCCTCTAGTTGACTAGCTCGTTGATCAACAGATGGTCACGGTTTCCTAACCATGGACATTGGATGTCATTGATAACGGGATCACATCATTAGGAGAATGATGTGATGGACAAGACCCAATCCTAAGCCTAGCACAAGATCGTGTAGTTCGTATTCTAAAGCTTTTCTAATGTCAAGTATCATTTCCTTAGACCATGAGATTGTGCAACTCTCGGATACCGTAGGAATGCTTTGGGTGTGCCAAACGTCACAACGTAACTGGGTGGCTATAAAGGTGCACTACTGGTATCTCCGAAAGTGTCTGTTGGGTTGGCACGAATCGAGACTGGGATTTTTGTCACTCCGTATGACGGAGAGGTATCTCTGGGCCCACTCGGTAATGCATCATCATAATGAGCTCAGTGTGACTAAGTAGTTAGTCACGGGATCATGCATTACGGAACGAGTAAAGTGACTTGCCGGTAATGAGATTGAACGAGGTATTGGGATACCGACGATCGAATCTCGGGCAAGTAACGTACCGATTGACAAAGGGAATTGTATACGGGATTGCTTGAATCCTTGACATCGTGGTTCATCCGATGAGATCATCGTGGAACATGTGGGAGCCAACATGGGTATCCTGATCCCGCTGTTGGTTATTGGCCGGAAAGTTGTCTCGGTCATGTCTGCATGGTTCCCGAACCCATAGGATGACACACCGGAGGATGGCCTCGGCGCCCTAGCCGACGCAGAGCCTGCACCGGCACCCGCGCCCGCTCCGGCCACTGCCCTTGTTGTCTCACTTCACGCGCTGGCCGGCATTCGTGATGAACGGACGATGCTCTTACTGGTCACGATCCAGGGCGAGCGCCTGGTGGCCCTCCTGGACATAGGTTCCACGCATAATTTCCTGCCAGAGGCCACCATGTAGCGCCTCGCGTTACAACCGACAGGCGGGGAGCAGCTGCGGGTCACCGTCGCTAATGGCGATCGTGTACGCTGACATGGGCTTGCCCGTGACGTGCTTATCACGATCGGCGACGAGCACTTCACCATCACCTGCGCCGACATTGATTTGGGCTGTTTCGACTTCATCCTCGGCGACGACTTCTTGCGGAGTCTCGGTCCCATCCTTTGGGACTTCGACACCCTGACGATGACCTTCTGGCGTCTCGGTCGCCGCGTCCACTGGGAGGGCATTGGAGGCACCCCGGCGACACCCCCGCTCCAGCTGGCGGCGGCCACCATCGAGGCCGCGCATCCACTGTTGGCCAACCTCCTGCAGCAGCACCGTGATCTCTTTGAGGAGCCGCAGGGCCTTCCGCCGGCCCGGATCTATGACCACCGTATTCACCTCCTTCTGGGATCGGCTCCTGTGGCCGTACGGCCCTACCGGTATCCTCAGCTGCAGAAGGACGAGTTGGAGCGACAGTGTGCGCTCATGCTTGCCGCGGGCATCATCCATATCTCCACATCGTCGTTCACGACGCTGGCCTCGTTCGCAAGTCGGACAGCACGTGGCATTTCTGCATCGACTACCGCGCCCTTAACGCACTCACGCTGAAGGACAAGTTTCCTATCCCGGTGGTCGATGAGCTTCTCGACGAGCTGCACGGGGCGCGCTTCTTCACCAAGCTGGATCTCTGGTCGGGGTATCATCAGGTGCGCATGCACCCGGACGACATCGTCAAGACGGCGTTTCGGACTCACCACGGACACTTTGAGTTTTTGGTGATGTCGTTTGGCCTCTCCAACGCCCCGGCGACCTTTCAGGCCTTGATGAACGATGTCCTCCGACCCTAATTACGGCGGTTTGTGCTCGTTTTCTCTGATGACATTCTTATCTACAACGCTTCTTGGGCAGAGCACCTCCAGCATGTGGCCATCATCTTCAACGAGCTTTGGGCGCATCATCTTCATCTTATGCGCTCGAAGTGCTCGTTCGGGACGCCTTCTGTCGCTTACCTCGGCCACGTCATCTCGGCCGAGGGGGTGGCCCTGCTCACGCGCCTTCTCCATCGCGACGCCTTTTCTTGGGATGAGGAGGCCACTATAGCGTTCGAGGCCCTCAAGGGGGCCCTCACGACGGGTCCCGTCCTGCAAATGCCGGATTTCGACCTTCCGTTCACCGTCGACTGCGTCGCCTCCGGTGCGGGGTTTGGTGCGGTCCTTCATCAGGGCGATGGACCCCTCGCCTTCTTCAGCCGGCCCTTTGCCGCCCGCCATCTTAAGCTGGCGGCTTATGAACACGATCTCATTGGGTTGGTGCAGGCAGTGCGACATTGGCGGCCCTATCTTTGGGGTCGCTCCTTCCGGATCCGCACAGACCATTACAACCTCAAATTCATGCTGGATCAGAGGTTCTCGACCGTGCCACAGCACCAGTGGATCAGTAAACTCTTCGGGTTTGACTTCACCGTCGAGTACCGGCCCGGTCGCCTTAACACCGTCGCCGATGCCCTGTCGCGGCGTGACGCCGATGTGGACGACGGTGCGGCTGAGGGGGCGGCCTTCTGCATCATCACCGGGCCCTCCTTCGCTCTCTACGCCGACATCCGGCGGGCGACCGCAACTGTGGCTGACTCTCTCCTCCTTCAGCAGCAGCTGCCAGCGGGGGAGCTGGAGGAGCCGTGGCGACTCGCCGACGGCCTGCTCCACCATGGGCGCCGGGTCTTTGTTCCGGCGCACGATGATCTTCGTCATCAGGTGCTGCGTCTCGCCCACTCGGCGGGCCATGAGGGTGTGCAGAAGACACTCCATCGTCTCCGCGCTGACTTCTACATTCCAGGTGATCGTGCCCTCGTCCATGACTGGGTACGGTCTTGTGTGACGTGCCAGTGCAACAAAACGGAGACCCTACGGCCGGCTGGCATGCTTCAGCCTTTGGAGGTGCCGTCCCAGGTCTGGGCAGACATCTCCATGGACTTCATCGAGGGCCTCCCTAAGGTGGGCGGCAAGTCCGTCATTCTCACGGTGGTCGACCGCTTCTCCAAATATGCTCACTTCATCGCGCTCTGCCATCCCTACACCGCGGCGTCGGTCGCTCGGGCCTTCTTCGATGGCATTGTCCGTCTCCACGGGTTCCCTTCTACGATCGTCAGTGATCGGGACCCTGTGTTCACGGGACATGTGTGGTGCGACCTCTTCCGGCTGTCGGGCGTGAAGCTCCGCCTGAGCACCGCCTTCCACCCTCAGACGGATGGCCAGTCCGAGATTGTTAACAAGGTGATTGCCATATATTTGCGTTGTGTTACAGGTGATCAACCTCGCGCATGGGTGGACTGGCTTTCGTGGGTGGAGTACTGCTACAACACCTCTTATCACTCCGCCCTCCGTGCTACGCCTTTTGAGGTGGTTTATGGCCGGCCACCCCCGCTGATTCTTCCGGTTGATCCGACCTTGGCGCGGACCGAGGCGGCCGGTGCTCTTCTGAGGACCCGTGATGAGATGTTGGCAGAAGTCCGGCAATGCCTCCTTCAGGCTCAGCAGTTGGCTAAACACTACTATGACGGCCACCATCGCGAGGCGGAGTTCGCGGTGGGTGACTGGGTCTGGCTGCGTCTACTTCATCGCTCTACGCAGTCCTTTGGACCCTCGCGCGAAGAGGAAGCTGGGTCCTCGCTATGCCGGTCCCTTTGCTATCCTAGAACGCATTGGGCAGGTGACTTACCGTCTTCAGGTTCTAGCGGGCGCGCGGATCCATGATGTCTTCCATGTGGGGCTGCTTAAGCCCTTCCGCGGAGAGCCACCCGCGGCTCCGCTAGCGCTACCGCCAACCACGGACGGACGTCTACTTCCTGAGCCGGAGAAGGCGTTGAAGGCTCAGCTGCGTCGCGGCTCTTGGTACGTGTTGATTCAGTGGGCTGGACTGCCAGAGGAGGACGCTACTTGGGAGCAGCGCGAGGAGTTCCGCCAGCACTACCCCGACTTTCAGCTCGAGGACGAGCTGTTTGCGTAGGCGTGGAGACATGTTATGACCGGCCGGTCCTACAGCCGCAGGAGGCCCACCGGGCAATCTTAGCCCGCAAGTTATCTTATTTTTTATTTCGCATCGTGGTTATATATACAACTTGTAAGACTATTTTGAGATTCAAGCAATAAGAAGAATTCTATTGCCCGACTCCCAGAGGAGCCGGAACCATAAAACCCTAGCCGCCTCCTTCCCTCGCCGCTGCCACACGCGCCAGGACGGCGCCACGCCACCGACCGCCGCGCTCAAGCCCGCGCCCTCCTCCCTCCTTCCCCTACAGCCTACGGCCTAGACCGGGCAGAACCCTAGCTCCTAACACCCTCCGCCAGCCAGTGCTGCTCGAGGAGGATAAGTATGTACCACTGCTCCTCCTGCGCCTGCCGGAACAATGACATGGGCACGGGCGTCGGCTGCTCCTCAGCCATGGTGGCGTTAAAGTGCCCCTGCGCCTACTCCATCATCAAGCCGGCATGCACCGGCGCAGAATCCGGCGCGGAGTCATTGTCGGAGCTAGTCTAGGTCGTCATCAGAGACGTCAAGAGAGCTGGCCGGCATGCCAACCTCTATCCTCCTGGCATGACGGCTCTGCCAAGTGGTTGCAAGGGTGGCACCTCATGCTTCATCTCCGTCCACATGCTCTCCCATAGAGCGTTCCCGCTCGCCGTCATGGCGGACATGGTGCACGGGAGGAAGATGTAGAGCGGGTGGGTTGTGGCGTGTTCTCGCCGAGTGTGGCTTCCTTTAAACAGTGGATGCCGGTGAAGCCAAGCGTCCAAGTGCGTCAATGCACGGGCACCGGAGTCAGTTTCTCGGCCGGCGAGCGTGACTATTGGTGGCAGACGGAGGGACGGGCATTAACGGACATGGTAGATATCCATTCATGTCCCGTCCAGTAAACGTGTCTCCCGCATTGAATAGGCGCGGACACCGGTGACGGGGTGCGGACGGCGCCCTCGAGCCGGCGAGCCACTTCAATGTCGGCACCAGCTAGAGGTCACGTCCTCTCTGGTCCGATGTCAATGGGGAGCGGCCGCTCTACAGCGACATGAACGCGGGCAACTGGTTTCGGGTGGGAACACACGCAGGCAAGGGAGGGTTTTAGGGTGAGAAAGGGTTGTCAGAACTCAGAAGCGGGCATGACAATGGTCCAGATGTCCGGAAAGCTTCCTCCTAGTTTGTTTTTGGGTTGCAAAAAATGCGTCCGAAACGGTCGGTGGATCGATATATAGGCCCGTGTTGGATAGCAAAACATGTCTGGACCGCGTGGTCCGGACGATTATGGACGGGTTAAGGGTAGGCGTTGGAGATGCCCTAATATCACTATTTGTTGAGGAGGGTTGGTTTGATCTAGAAACATAGTTGGCTTGCCAGATATTTCCTTTTGCCAAATGTCGTCAGAGTGTCGATGTTAGCTATAAGGAAATTTGTTACGGTCCGTTCGTCGCGGTGGTATTTGGAACCATGCTCAACGTGCACATCCGTTGTTTTTGTAGGATGGTGTAGCTAAGGAGATCGGATGCACGTGGTGGCCAAGAGGGAGGGAGCAAATTTATTTTTTTCACATTTATAGCTATGTGAATACATATTGTGCCCGGTGCATTTGAACAAAATAGAACGCATTTGAACAAAACAGAACAGATTGACTTTGAACTGTTGCCCATAGCAACAAAATAAGACAACAAATGCACGCACACACACTTCATTGTCGCCGGTAGCGACGCACGAGCATTTTACTAGTATTCATTAATGAGTAACATTTCGGGAAGGAGCGACGATTAAATACTCAATGCAACACCATTATTATTGCGTGCAAATAACATCTCACAGTGACATTATTATTGTGCGTCTTGTATTTGAAAGGGAGTAGCAAAACTCAATCAATCAGAGACGCTGCCCCCTTGCGATGCATTATAGTTGTGGCTTGTGCATCCTCATTGATCGAGATTTCATGTTATGGAGGAGAGACGCTGTATGAGCACGTTGAACACAGCGTCCCTGTCCATCATGTTGACCCTGACGCACCTGGCGTCTCCTCCGAACTGCTCCCCGCCCCGCGCCACGATGCCGTGCCCGCGCAGGAACTCGGCGCAGTCCTCCACGCCATCCTTGTAACAGCGCAGCCACGCGAAGGCTGAGAATGCATGAGAATTCAGATCAAGTTGGAGCAATGACGGAATTATATTGGCATGTAGTGCTACTAGCGTACCGGGGTACGCTGCCACGGTTTGCTTGGTGAAGTTGCAGTAGCCCGTGATCTCATCTGGGAGGCTGAAGGTGCCCGTTGCCGCCACGGCGGCGTGCAGGGCCCGCCAGCGCTCCCCCGTCCGGCGTCGCGCAAAGTCGAAGAGGCGGAGCTGCGTGCCGTCCCCGGGGCCAGGTTCGTAGGCGTCGGAGACGACGCCGAGGATCTTTGCGGCACGGAGCTGCGAGTCCTTGGACACGCCGATGGTGCTCCCATACACGAAGTAGACCATCTTCTTGGCCACATCGCTGTCCTTGACCAGCGCCCACCCGAGCCTGGTGCCGCCGTGGCCGCTGAGCTTGGACATGGTGAAGAGCATGATGTCGTGCGCGGCGGGGCTGGTGATGGGCGTGTACTGAGGCCAGTAATACACCAGGTCGTGGATCGCCTTGCCCTTGCCGGAGTCGGAGCTTAGGACGGCCTCGCGGATGGCGCCGTCGGGGTTGTTGGGCGAGACGACCAGCTCGATGTTCTCGCCGCCGTGGTCGCCGTGGAAGGCGTTGGCGTCCCCCGCCCACCGGTAGTAGCCCGAGAGCAGGAGGTCCGTCTGCACGGGTACATCTACCACGTACGTCGTCCAAGATCACACCCAGCAGGGCATGTCAATCACCCACGACCACGACTCACGAAATAATAATCTAACTGTCTGTATTTTCTTGCTCGATCGACCTATTCTTTTCTTACCGAGTAGTAGGGCGCCGGAGAGACGACGCCGACGGGCCGGTCGGTGCTGGTGGGGGCTAGGGCGTACATGGCAGCCTGGAAGAGCTGGGTGGTGCCAGTGCCGACCACGAGGTGGTAGCCGTCGGCCATTGCGTTGCCGACGAGGCGGTGGACGCGGCGCACCTCGCGCTCCAACTCAGGCTCCAGGTACCAGCAGAGGCCCCCTGCGTTGGAGAAGTAGCTCATCCCCCACCACCCGGGGATCACCGCCGCCGCCCGCTCCCCAGCCTCCCTCCAGAACGCCTCGTACATGGTAGGGTCGCCGCTGCACAAATGACACGCAAGGCAAAGCAGACGTGTTACATCAATTCTAGTTCTGCAATACTAATAATCACCAATTGTATTGTTTTATGAAAGGAACACGCACAACTCGAGGTTGATGACAGCGTCCGGCGAGAGAGCATCCCCCTTTGCATCTGGTCTACCTCTTGTGACAGAGCTTTTGTCACAGCGTCGCCGGTTTATGTGGTACTGGCAGAGGAGAAACACGAGGTAGGCGAGGTTGGAGACCACCAACGTCCAAACCGCAACCCCACCACCGCTCGGCGCCGGCCGTCCCAACTCCTTGCCGCCGCCGTCCATTCCGCCCCGTGCAGGAAACACCTTGCTTCTCACCCCACGCGTCACCCTTCTTCTAACCTACGTAGTGTCCTGCTATTAGTAGAATTTGTAATCTACATAGTAGGCTCCTAGGTGCTATATATAGACACACACACACACAATCATACACCCATTTAGAGCAAGTATAATAAGCTCATAAACTCGTAAATCAGTTAGAGGAGTAATGTTTTTGCTCCTCGGCTGAAAAGTCGCCCCATGGCGCCTAAAGATACTCTCCCGCCCACGCGGCGCCACACTTCCCGTAGCCGACTCCCCCACGTACCACCAATGACAGCTGCTCCGGCTGGAACAACTAGGCAAGAACCTTCCGCTGCCCGCACCAAAAATAAAGTTGGAGACAAAACATGTTGCCCGGTCCACCACACTAGTAACTACCACCGGTAGCAAGGTCGGAGGGGTGGCCAATGCATCTCCGACGATGTCAGGCCGCCCTGCCACTGCTTCTGTCGGCGGCAAGTGTGCTAGCAAGCCGACGGCCGATGAGTCGGCCCTCGCCGAGGAAGCGAGGAAGAAGAAGAGAGAAACAAAGCCACTCCGGCACCTCATCCCCATCTGGCTGCTCATTGGGCGTCTCGGGCTGCCCCTACATCCAGTGCTCCGTCTTGTCGTTGTTGTTGTCATGGTGCAGAGATGAACGTAGCCAAACACTTAGCGTCTTTGGAGGCATCACATGCGCTTGGGATTGAAGATCTGAATTAGTATTCGGTGTTTGATCATCATGTAGCTGAATGGGAGGACAAAGAGGAGGCCGAGACCCGGGTGGTGGCCGAGGAGGTAGAACTTGAGGAGAAGGCAGAAGAGGAGGAGGTTAAAGATCCCATGGAGACCGGGACCCAACCAAGCACGAGGCAACCAAGCATAAGGACTCACAACTACAACCAAGTTGAAGATATTGGTTTGTGCTATGCTTGGAAGAACATCTCCACGGGTGCAATGGTTGGAAGTAATCAAAGGACCGTTTGGGGGAGAAATGCGGAGTACTACAACAATTCTATGGATGTGACACCAAGATGCACTCAAGGCTCTCTTGTGCATCGTTAGGGCACCATCCAAGAGCAATGCAACCGATCGTCCGTTTGCATTGTTCAAGTGAATCATTCACCACCTAACAGTGGGCCGGTCACGAAGTTTGTCCCTATCATTTGAGATCTCTTCAAACAAAGAAACCAGAAATTCGGCCACAATTCATTTACCAAAGAGATCAAGCTTCAACATATCCATTCAGGACGATGATAGGAGGATGAAGATGCCAACAAGAGTACCGTTGGCAAAAAATATTGCAAAAGAGAGAAAGAGGAGAGGAGCATTCGGTGGCACATACCAAGATCAACTTGCGGCCATGATTGAGGCCGAGAA
>NC_057795.1:3742626-3743373 GCF_018294505.1 Triticum aestivum
ATTTGAAAACTAATGGCACTAACAGAAAGTTTATAATTTTCCTAAAACTAAAAGCAAAAACAATTAAAAAATAAAGCAAAAAACAAAAGAAAATAAATAATGCAGAAAACAAAAGAAAAAACTGGAAAAAAAATAAATATAGCAACAATAAGTAAAGAAAACAAAAAAACAAACAAAATGCCTCCTATTGGGCCCCCACGGCTTGAATACGACTAGAAACCCTACTATGGGCCAGGATTCAGGCCCGCAGTAGGCCCAGAAGGCCCATCAGGCAAAGCAATAGCAAGTAGGCCCGAAAGCCTATAGTGGAGAGGAGCTTGAGAGGTGTGCAGCAGTGGGGCTTATAAAACACTGCGCGCCCCTCTCGACTAGCGAGGTCGGACTAAACTTTGGCCCCGAGGCGGGCAGCACAGAGGCCTTTGGTCCCGGTTGGTGGCACCAACCGGGACTAAAGAGGGGGCATTAGTCCCAGTTGGTGCCACCAACCGGGACCAAAGGCCGCCGGTTCCCGAACTTTGGGCTGCCGAAAAAGAGGCCTTTGGTCCCGGTTGGTGGCACCAACCGGGACTAAAGGGGGGCATTAGTCCCGGTTGGAGTCACGAACCGGGACCAAAGCCCTTCTTATATATACATCACTTAGCAGTTTTCGCCAAAATCCATCTGTTTCTTCTCGCCCCGACGCCTTCTGCTCCTCGTCGCCGTCGCCGCCGAGCCTTGCCCCAACACCGTCAGGCTGGTCCACCTCGC
>NC_057795.1:3743383-3744177 GCF_018294505.1 Triticum aestivum
GCGCGCCGCCCCTGCCCTGACCCCATCGCCGTCGCCGCGCGCGCCAACCGTTCCCCAACCCCGTCGCCGTCGCTGCGCGTGCCACCCCTTCCCCGACCCCGTCGCCATCGCCACGCACGCCGCCCCTTCCCCAACCCCGTCGTCGTCGCCCCGACCACACGCCGCCGCCTTCGGTCCGGCCGCCAGTGCCCTTTCCTCTTATTTTTTTGTGCATTTTATGTATATGTTCTATGTGTATATATGTATATGTTCTTTGTGTATATATGTTCATATATGCAAAAGTTAGATTTTAGAAAAACTTTATATATGCAAAAATTTATACATATATGTAAGTATATATGTATGTATAGATGTATGTATGTGGATACATGAGGGGGGTCGATATACCCCCTCTCTGATAGCATTTTTGTGCATTTTAGGTTAGTGTATATATATGTTGATGTATATATGCAAAAGATAGATTTTTAGAAAAAATACTATTTTTTCTGTTGATGATATGATGATGTTTTTTTTCATATATGCATTTTTTCATAGATGTATTATTTTTTTAAGTTGTTAGTAGATATCGATTTTAGGTTAGTGCATTTTAGGTTAGTGTAGAGGAGAAATTTAAAGTAAAATAAGGAAAAAGAAGAAAAGAGGAAGAAGGAAGAAGGAAGAAAGAAGAAGAAAAAGAATGAGAGGAAAAAGGAAAATAAGAAGATGAAGAAGAGGAGAGGAAGAAGAGGAGAAATAAATAAGAAGAGGAAAAAAGAAGAAAAAGAAGAGGAGAAGAAGAAAGGAATAGAGGAGAA
>NC_057795.1:3744187-3753041 GCF_018294505.1 Triticum aestivum
ATGATATGATGATGTTTTTTTTTCATATATGCATTTTTTCATATATGTATTATTTTTTAAAGTTGTTAGTAGATATCGATTTTAGGTTAGTGCATTTTAGGTTAGTGTAGAGGAGAAATTTAAAGTAAAATAAGGAAAAGGAAGAAAAGAGGAAGAAGGAAGAAGGAAGAAAGAAGAAGAAAAAGAATGAGAGGAAAAAGGAAAATAAGAAGATGAAGAAGAGGAGAGGAAGAAGAGGAGAAATAAATAAGAAGAGGAAAAAAGAAGAAAAAGAAGAGGAGAAGAAGAAAGGAATAGAGGAGAAGAAGAAAAAATAGAAAAAAAATTCTATTTTTTCTTCTTCTCCTCTATTCCTTTCTTCTTCTCCTCTTTTTTTTTCTTCTTCTTCTTCCTTCTTCCTTCTTCCTCTTTTCTTCCTTTTCCTTAATTATTTTCCTTTCTCGTCGTTGTCGCATCGTTGTCGATATAACCCCCTCGAGATAACTTTGACATGGGGGGCGGTCGATATAAATACCCCCTCCCTCGGCCCTCGCACTCGACCAAAACTCTCGAGGACACCCAAACCCTAGAGAGAAAACGATGTTGGTCTCCTACCCCCTCCCGCCGCGCCCCTACCCGACAAATTAACTCTCTCGAAGCGTTGTTGTGTTGAGGCAACCCCAAACCCTAGAGAAGCAGCGTCGAGGCCACTAACATGATTCCTTATTGTGATTAGCTGGCTAGTTCTACGTTTGCCACTAGTTCCATCTGTACCATATGTAAACATGTTGTAAATATTTGCAGAAACTATGGAGCACTGCCGAGACGAAGAAACAGAAGCGATATTGAGGGACATAATCGTAAATGGAAGGGATGAAGTTGCGTCATTTCTCCTCGACACCGTTGTTGGTCAGCTGGAAGAACGGGGTGAGGAAGAGGGCTATGTTCATGATGGCTTCGACCCATTAATGCCGATACAAGAACAGGACTATGTTCATGATGGCTCCGGTGACACAATGGAGGAACAAGAAGGAGACCGTGCTGACTTCTCCGGTGACCGAACCGAGCCCGGCCAGGTATATATATATTAGTTAAGCCCGTGCTGACTAGTTAATTGATGCTTCCATTGTTTTGGTATATGTACACATATTAATTACTCTCGTCTTTCTTCCTTATAATTTCTAGCCCTCCGGATCGAGCACAACTTCGGTAAGGAGACGAGGCCCGAAGAAAAAGTTGAGCTCGGATGAAAAGTTTGAGATCATAGAAATCGCGCCCGACGGCGAACCGATTGAACCCATCCGGACAAGGAAGGCATTTTCTTCTCAGTGCGGGGTTCTTGTTAGGGAGAAGATCCCGATCAGCATCCAGCAATGGTATAAGCCTAAGGAGGAAGACCCTGAGGTGTCTTATGTCAATGATACGCAGAAAGAATATCTTTGGACTGAGCTGAAGGCAAATTTCACCCTACCGCCAGAGGAGGATCCGGAGAAGCCAGTTAAAGAGGAATTAATCAAGTCTTGTGCTCTTAAGAAGATGGCAACCCTAATGAGGAGGTGGAGGAAAGAGCTGAACCAGTTTGTCAAAAATAAAAAGACACCAGAATTCATCGGCAAATATGAGAAGATCAAAGATCATTGGCCCGCATTTGTGGCCCAAAAGACATCGGAAAAGAGTAAGAAGATGTCGGAGACAAACAAGAAAAATGCTGCGAAGAAGACGCTTCACCATCGCACGGGTTCAGGTGGCTACCTGCAAGCCCGTCCTAAGTGGTCCAAGGCTGAGAATGATCTGCTTGAAAAAGGGATCGAACCAGAGACAATGAGATGGCCAGACCGTTGCCAGACTTGGTTCTTCGGGTCTGGCGGAACCTTGGACCCTGTAACAGGGTTTTGCAAGTGGACGGACCAGCAACTGGAAATACCAGTGAAGAACCTTTGACACTTTATTGATGCAGCGAAGCGAGGGACGTTCCTTCCAAACAGGGAGAAGGACGAGCTCACAATGGCCCTTGGGAATCCTGAGCACCCTGGACGGACACGAGGCACGCCAGGCTCCATTCCGTGGAAGGTTGGTTTTCCGGACGCAGGGGGTTACAAAACCCACGAGAGGAGGAAGAAACTGGAGCAGGACCAACTGCAGGCACTGCACGAAAGGGTAATGGGGCTAGAGGATCGAGAAGAGGAACGAGAAGCAGCAGATCATCGCAAACGACCTGCCGAAGCTTCCCCCGAAGCTACCCCGCCATCTCAGCGGAGAAGCAGCATGGCTTCCACCGAGCTGCTTCAGCCGGAGCATGTCTTGACGGCTCCTGCCAGCTATCCCGTGGATGACTTTGAAGGTCAAGGCGGCTGTTGGCCAAGTTTATCCTAGTGGACCCGGCACAACTTATCACTGCCAGCCGATTCCAAAAGGATATGCTAAGGTGATGGTGGATAAAATAGCGGAGGGATTTGAGGACCTCGTGCTTGACCACCCTACCGGTGAAGGGGAGACTAGGCTGGGTTCTGCTCTGAAGACTCCATGCCTATGGAAGAAGGAGCTCATCAACCTTTTGAACTGGACGCCTCCGCCTCCTCCTCCTACTCCGGCGAGTCAGGGCACTCCGCCTCCTCCACCGCCTCCTCCTCCGGCGAGTGACGATCATGGCACGCGTGGCGGCACTCCGCCTCCTTCTCCGGCGGATGGAGGCACTCCACCTCCTTCTCCGCCTGCGCCAGCGCTCCCGAGCAGTCAGCAGCATCCTCCTTCTCTGCCTCGCCAGCAAGGGCGGAAGAGACCCGCCGCCGCCCCGGATGCTCCGGCGCGTCGTACTCCTTCTCCTCTGCCTCGTAAGCAAGCATGAAAGAAGACAGACGCCGCAGCCGCTCCGTCTGCTCCGGTGTCTAGCAGCACAACCAGAGGCGGGAGGCAATACAAATATGGTCCATCATCTCTCAAGCCTCTAGAGAAGTTACCGTACGAGAGGTCCGAGGAGGAAAACGATACGATTGTGCGGACCCACATGAAGGAGTTCTTTGAAGGGGTGAAAGCAAAGAGACATCCACCTTCAGAGGAGAAGGTAGATCCGGTGAAAGCAAAGCGCACTACCGATGCCGTGCGGAAACCACCAAAGTCTCCGCCGAGAACCAACTATGAGCGCATTACTGAACAGACATATCTCCAAGCCCAGCGGTCGGGAACTACTGTCAGTGCTAAAAGGTCAAAAGAACGAGCAAAGGGGAAAAAATTGCCCAGCTTGGCGAACAAGCACAGCAATCGTGCCCCCAATCAATCTGTCTAATGCTCCGGGGATGGTGGCCGGTTATGGCAATCTTGACGATTACCTGCCTGACGATGCACTTCCTGATTTCTTGGAGGTGGACGAACACAGATACGAGTACGGGAAGCCTCTCGTCAAAGATGAAAAATCTCTGACAACAATGATGCGAAGATTCCATAATTGGTACATGGAAACCTGCAGAGAGTCTGAGGGTAAGAATGCTTTGTATCTGCATATTAAAGAGGAGCACGATCTCGTTGCAAATGATCTGTTGACTGTTCCATTTGAGGAGTTCTTCGAGTTCTTCAATCAAAAGGCCCTCGATAAATTAATGGTCTTTTGCTACTGCCCGTAAGTACTATTTCTGTCATTAAGTCTCTATATATAGCTCGGCTCTTTCATTGCATGTATTTATAATTAATTATCCTCAATATATTATGCATATTGAAGATTGTCGAGTGCAAAAAACAAGAAATTTATTATATTGGGTTCATTAACACAAATATCATAGATGTATTTCTGGTGCTACAATCGCTGATCAAAAATCAAAACAAAGATACCATACTCTTTCCTTACAACGGCCCGTGAGTGTTACTGTCGTGTGCATATTCGGTTTCCCTTATTACTCTAGCGAGCTTATAGTAATGTAATTGATGAGTTATGCATGCGTGCGCAGGTACCACTATATTCTTCTGGAGATTAAGCTTGATCGTGGACTAGTAACCGTCTTAGACTCGAGACGGAAAGGTCCCAAATCCTATGCGGACATCACTGAAATGCTCAGCAAGTAAGTTCAATCGATCATTATCGCACCATATCGGCAACTTTTTGTTCATTTCCTAATATCTCAAGTAATAATAATTATTTTCTTTGTCTTGCAGGGTTTGGAAACAGTTCACCGCAGAAGCTCCGGGACTGCCGAAGGAGATGACATATAAATACCCGAAAGTAAGTACTACTGGCTAGCTAGTTGCGCGCATCTCCCGTTGATTCTATAGCCATACTTTCATTAATGCCATTTATAATGCTTCATTATCAGTTTGATTGACCTCTATTTCTCGTAAAGTGCTTGTGGCAGGAGGAAGGGAATGATTTCTGTGGATACTACGTGTGCGAGTTCATCCACACCGCGACTTTGAAAACCAAGCGGGGCTACTCTAGAAGACAATATGAAGTGCGTAAGCAATAATATTCACAATTTCATTTTATTACACCATCATTTCTGTTGAGTTTCATTCATATATATGTATTAATTAACCCCCTTCTTAAAATTAGATGTGGCAGATGCGGGATGAACTCCTAGAACCAGATCGCATGAAAGCAATTCAAGAGGAATTGGCGGGATTCTTTCTTGACCACGTCATCAGTAAAGTCGGAGAATACCATGTGGAAATTGATTTCAAATTCTAGGGGTTTGTAATTAAGATATCTTATACATATTGTACATGTATGTAGCCAGTAACGTCGGATACATGATACGAAAACTTGTTGTTCGACCAATCTCTCGGAGAAGGAGAGGTCGATCGATCACTTCTCTCGGTATGCATGTCGAACTTCTGTACTGAATGGTTCTCTCGATCACTTATGTATATATAGTACGTAGCGTCGACCAAGCACGGACATAAGAGAGGACACTTCTCTCTATTAATTAGCTAGCTAACACAATATATGAAACACCTAAATTAACCCCCCAAAACCCCCAACCTCCCCTCCTTTCAAAAACAAAAACAAAAACCCCAGCCACTGGAATGCTGACGCGTGGATGCCTTTTGGTCCCGGTTGGAGCCACCAACCGGTACCGAAGGCCCCCTCACTAGGCTCGGCGCACAGGGCCACATGGAGGCACATTGGTCCCGGTTCGTGTTTGAACCGGGACTAATGGGTGGAGGTATTAGTAACGACCCATTAGTCCCGGTTCATGAACCGGGACTAAAGGCCCTTATGAACCGGGACTATTAGGTGTTTTTCTACTAGTGATTGGATCCTTCATACGTTGTTAATTTGGTCGGGCAGGCGCATACACCCCTGAAATCGGACGATTGGATCTCGTGTCCACCCGCTTTGGTTTCGGTTCCTCGATGAGACAGCTTGGTGGCTTTATCGTTTTGATGTTAGGGCGGAGTAGGATATCATTCGAGGTCTCGGACTGAGAAGGTGTAGTCACCTAAGTGATTAAATCTGAAAAGCAAATTCGATAATGCATTTTTTCCAGTGATTCTACTGTCTGTGTTACAGGGTTGGACTTCTGCACCTTTTGTGCTTGAACTTCCCTCGTTTTAATGCATGTTTTTCGTGTGATGCTGCAATGCGATCTGTTCGGTTGGTGTTGTTATAAAAATTTCGTGTATGTTTTTTTGTTTTTCAGAGAACTCATATACGTAAATGTGGAGCTGGTCCATAGATACACAAATCATCCTTTTTATATTTATTCTTTCTTCGGGACTATTTTTTGGATTATCCACGTTCTGTGGTAGTAATTGGACTTCTATATTATGAGTGATTGAACTTCCTGAATTCCACATTGCAAAGTGGTACAACATTGCGCTATATTTTTTCTTTTTTTGTAATTTTCATTTTTTGTAATTTGGGTTTTAGTTTGTTCCGTGGCAACTATGGGATTATTCCCAAATATGCATGCATACCTTACTTATTTTATTTTGTAACATGTTTGCATACTTCAAAAGTGGTAGAACTTCTGTTTGTGTTTAACCTGAACTTACAAGATTTTTGCTTCTGTGTAATTTGTCTTTCGACATGTTCATTTGATGTTTTTTTCAAAACGCCGAACTTCTGTGTTTTTACAACTTGAACTTATCTTTTTAGTTAGAACATTTGATTAGTTAACTTACGCCTTGTGCATTTTGTTTCGTCGACACTAAACATTATTATTCCTCGGGTGCTTCTTTCTTGGTTTTTTATGTCACAGCAAAAAAATATGAATGCAGGTTAATCTTTTTGACATTGATATTCCAGGACAGATTACATTCCAGAAATCAAAAACCCTTAGTACATTTATTTCTGCAATTTGTTGTAACTACTATGTAAGTGTGGAGCTGTACCACATGCACTATCTTCAGTAGGATCTCACTAGTGCAGAACCGGCCTTTAGTGCCGGTTCGTAATGGACTTTAGTGCCGGTTCTCCAACCGGCACTAAAGAGTGGGGACTAAAGGTCCCCCCTTTAGTACCGGTTCGTCACGAACCGGCGCTAAAGCGCGAACACATGGCATGAGCCAGGACCGGGTGCGCGTAGGGCTTTAGTACCGGTTGGTAACACGAACCGATACTAAATGTTTGGGTGTTTTTTTAATTTTTGCTTTAGTTTTGTGTTTTTAATTTAATTTAGTGATTATTTTACATTATAATGAGTTGTTAAATAATTAGGTGAAAGTACCGCGGATTAGTTTCGACTGGAGGATCTAGCTAGCTGTATATAGCTAGCTATAAGTAAGTGATCAAGTATATATATATATGCCATATCGATATTATATACTTGATCACCTAATTATGTGATCAAGTATAATATATATGGATATGGCATATATATAGTTGATCACTTAGGTAGGATCCATCCAGCTGAAACTAATATCTGGTTTCTTTCATTAAATGATATAATAATTACTCATCATATCATCATATTATTAATATAAAAACTCTTGCATCATATCAGCAACATACTCTAGAGCTAGCTAGCTATCGTCGTAGTCGTCATTATCACTATTTAATCATCATAGTCATTACCGCTATCAAATCACCACCAACAGTAGCTTAAAGAAGAAACATTCACTTGTACCAGAAGCAAAAATATCATCGAGTTCAACATGATTGTCATGATATTAAGCGTTCATATATAACACCATAAAAGCAAATCACTCTTTCAGATTAAGTTCAGAACGAAGAACACGGACATGGAAGGACAAGTACTAAGAGCAGCATGCTAAATCACTCCTGCTAGCTACTCTCTCTCTGGTAAAATAGCATAGAACATGTATAGCTCTCCTGATTCTTCAAACTGGAGCATGCAGATGAACCTGTCTCCTAATCGTGGGCTGCACTTCTCATTGCTGCCCCCTAGTACTTCTCTGCGATCGTTAACAATTTTCCTCCAATCTTTCACTATTAAGCATTCATCGCTTCTAGAAATCCTGAATGCATTAATGTGCAATACAGGATATCTTGGCCGTAAGCTAACAATTGACATGCGACGTTTAGTCTCGATCCCCTGAGGCACAACTGTCATCGGGAGTCCCTGTTGAAGAACATCGTATAGTACTTAATTAATATACTTAGCAATGAAAGTTTAGCAAAAAAATTATGTATGCAAAAGGTGCACTGAGACAAATAGTAAAAATCTTACCATCATTCCTAAATAGATGTGATCGTAGTTCAATACCATCACTATTGGTCGCACATTTTGAGTACTAACATTTCTAAGTGCAGGAAAAAAAATTGTCTTGACAGTATGAAGATCCTCAAGCCATGAGATATAATGACTTATCTCCTCGCAGTTTAGTTCAGCTCCGGGACAGTAGTAGGTCCTGTCTACCAAGCGCCGGACATGTTCGGTTGAATGGAGATAAGCTGTCAATATAAATTATAGTTGTCAATTATTTTTGAATAAGCAATATAAAAGATAAAAACATAGTTGAGAAGAACTCACATAATGGTAGAATTGGAGGCATCTGCACATCGACCCATATGTCTCTATTACCTTCAATATCATCTTCCGGACGAATATCAAAGGTGATAACCATACCATGCTCAAATGCATAAGTCTTGCATAGTGCTTGCCAAGTCTTGCATTCAAAATAGGTGTACGTGTGTGCATTGTATACTTTGACGTTGAAAGTATAACCATGCTCAGTTTTCAGGTAAACTCTCTTTACCTCCATAGTTTCCATATCATTGAAACCTATCTTATCCAAGACAAAAATTCTTGCATGGCAGGGGATGCGCTAGTAGAATAGTGAAAATTAAAAATTATAAGTCAGGCAAATGAAGCATATATATATAAGTCATGCTTAATTACGAAAGCAGACACTTGTCGTTGTGACTTACTGTATCGAATTCGAAGGTCTCATCCAGCTTGATGCCGAATCGCCAATCATCAACAAGGAAATTCTGTCGCACTAGCCACGCTGGTCTTCACAGTATTCGCACATAATAAAAAAATTTCCGTCGTCAGACGACATTTCCTATGTTCATATAGGCGAAACATTAAACACTTACTAATTCAACTAATTCAACTAATTCAACTAAGCATTTACTAAAAATAAACTAGTTATATTAATTCAAACAATCTCATATACCTAAATTTTAGTTAGTTTAAATAATCTCATATACCTAAATTTTCTTGCTAAAAATAAACTAGTTCTATTAATTCAACAAGTTCAACTAAGCATTTACTAAAAATAAACTAATTCTATTAATTCAACTAGTTCAACTAATCTCATATACCTAAATTTTCTTACTCAAAATAAACTAGTTATATTAATTCAACTAGTTCAACTAAGCATTTACTAAAAATAAACTAGTTATATTAATTCAAACAATCTCATATACCGAAATTTTAATTAGTTCAAATAATCTCATATATACCTAAATTTTCTTGCT
>NC_057795.1:3753481-3754032 GCF_018294505.1 Triticum aestivum
TCTTGCTAAAATAAACTAGCTAGTTCTAATAATTCAACTCGTTCAGCTAAGCATTTACTAAAAATAAACTAGTTATATTAATTCAAACAATCTCATACACCTAAATTTTAATTAGTTCAAATAATCTCATATACACCTAAATTTTCTTGCTAAAAATAAACTAGCTAGTTCTATTAATTCAACTAGTTCAACTAAGCATTATATTTACTAAAAATAAACTAGTTCTGTTAATTCAACTAGCTCAACTAAGCATTTACTAAAAATAAACTAGTTCTATTAATTCAACTACATATACCTAAATTTTCTTCCTAAAAATAAACTAGTTATATTAATTCAACTAGTTCAACTAAGCATTTACTAAAAATAATTTAGTTCTAATTCATCTAACATTCTAAAAATAAACTAGTTATATTAATTAATTCATCTAAACAATAGGAAACAGAAAATAAGTAAAAAAATATGTGTGTCTGTGTGTGTATGTGTGTATATGTTCATGTGTGTGTAGTGTACATGTGTGTGTGTGTGCAGTGTGTGTATGTACATGTGTGTGT
>NC_057795.1:3754042-3754723 GCF_018294505.1 Triticum aestivum
TGCGGCGGGGGTGGTGACGACGGGCGGCGGGGGCGAAGGCACGGCGGGGGCGACAACACGGCGGTGGCGGCGTCGGCGCGATAGATCAATGCTGTCGCGCTAGAAGTGGAAGGAGATAACTAATTTTTCGTAAGTGCAGTATATATAGGATGGGCCATTAGTACCGGTTGGTGGCTCCAACAGGTACTAAAGGCCAATTTTGGCCAGCCCAATTGGCAGGAAACAAGGGCCTTTAGTACCGGTTGGTGCCACCAACCGGTACTAAAGTGCAATAGATTAGTACCGGTTGGAGCCAACAACCGGTACTAAAGGCCGTGCGCTGCCACCCGCAGTGCGCTACTTTTAGTCCCACCTCTCCGAGCGAAGGGCAGCCGCACTGGTTTATAAACCCAACCACGGCTGCCCTTTCGAACTCCTCTATATAGCAGGCTTCTGGGCCTAACTAGGGCGCGCTGCTTGTGAGCCTTCTGGCCATTCTGTGCCTGTATTTGCACACCCTAGGTCTGGCAGGCCCACTGGGCAGCGCCCCAACATTTTTTTTATAAATTTTATTCCTGCATTATTTATTTTCTTCTATATATTTTCGAGTAATTTTTTATATAGTTTTTTCTTTTCTGCTTTATTTTTTTCTTCTATTTATTTCTGAGTAGTTTTTTTTGCTGTATTTAGTTTCTTTGTGAA